>NC_140642.1:602500-865000 GCF_978046115.1 Saccoglossus kowalevskii | reverse complement strand
TTTTTTAAGAATAAGCCTCAAAGCATCATGAGCATTTCTCACAATTTGGCCTTGCCCTCTACAACGTCCACCTCTTCCCCTTCCACAACTACCTCTTCCACGGCTACAACCTCTACGCCCCCTTCTATATGGAACTGGCTCACTTTCACCATTTGTTGTGTTCAGAGAACTGCTTGATGCCTGTAGAAAATGCAGTAGTAATTGTTTAAACCATCTGAGCATTTTTTGAGGTAGTACTGAACAGATGATTTTCTGAAAACAAGCAGCCTGTCGGCTGAGACAGGTCCACTGCTAACAATGGACAATATGTATAGTATCAAAGCAATCTGACTTGCTGTTTTCACCAAAAATATTCATCAAAATTTGATACTTGAATATATCATCATGAAATGAACAAATCTGAGAAAGGTCCACATGTAGTACCTATATGTGTATGATATCAAAGCCAATCGGACTTGTGGTTTTTAACAAGAAGTCAAAAATATCACTTTTTACAACGAACAATCACTCATATCATAAGCTAGGATAAGTTTACAGCTTAAAACCCAGCGATTATGTTTTTCCCCTTATTATACATTCAACTCATTAAGAATCAATGAAAATAAACTCCTTACAAAAGCTTAAACACCCAGAATATATATATTTTTAGCGAAAATTAATTCCAGCTAAAATAAAGTATTTTACAGCATAGCATTGTTAGGTGTGGGGATTTACAGTTTAATTTTGTTGAGGTTATCCTTATCTGTGTTGCATCATGGTTACTAAAAAAGATCATATAATATGAATAGTAGATTTGGCAGATAATGTAATTTATGCAGAATAGTGACCATGACCTTCACATAAAGTACATGGTTTATTACATAATCAAGTAAACTTTCTGTCCATAAAATGTATGTACTAAATATAAATAAACCACGGTTTTTCTAGTAACCATGACTAAACCACGGAGTAGTATAGTAACGTATCATAACGATAGCAGTGAGTTATAATTCATCCTAGGCTGTTGCAGCATACTCAATTCCTATACTTCTATATACAATTCCATGTCTCCACCCATTCCCATCGCTAGCTACACAGTGGCAGCGACCAATGAGCTAAATAACAAAAATAATTTAGTCTACTTTCATTCCAATGGTTTTAATAAAAATCACTAATGTCTACACATTTATTACGTGATAAACCGCTGAGAAATGCAATTGTATACCCTGGGTTGTATTCGCGTCATCCTAGACAAACACGATCGGCGTACAGTGTGATCGGGGTCGCCAAAAAACAGTGAAATAGAGTGAGAACAACATGGCAAGAGAAAAAGTCTGGGAATTCAACGACAATAAAAGTTGTGCCGGTTTTCCTTGGAAAACGTAGCGAAATAGGATGGTTTATACTTACCGCGGAATAGACACCTGAGTCGTCCATTATTTGGTAGTATCGAGTGAGATGACGTCATTCAGAACTCTTAGGAATGTACGCCGCAAGTTGGCATTTAAATCGATGTCTCAATCGTCGGGAAAACCATTTTTCGTTCGCACGCGGTGAACTTGCACTATTTTCGTCTTTATGTTCAGTATATTCTCATTTAACACAACCAACATATCATTTCAGCAAATTGCAGATGGATTTAAATTATGAAAACAATACTTGAAAATGCCGCTAATGACCCTTTAAGGCTGTATCCCATCCTTCCCAATGTATCTTAGTCCGGTTGCCAAACCCCAGTTTTTTGGATAACCTTGCAGTGCGATCCATACAAAGTTTTTTTGCTGTTTCTATACCTCCGAGGTGTGCTCGTTAAGAATCTGGATGATGCCACTCTGTCATCCTTGGGCAATCCGCACAATATGCAAATTAAGGTGGCCATTATGGAAAATCCAGTTTTCGTCATTTTCTCATTAACTACACATGGTATCAAAATAATTTTGGTGTCTATCCCTATGTTTTGAGGGGTAAAGTATCAGATTAAGCCATTTCAGTGAAGTTTACACAAATATTTTGTTCTGAATATATATTTAATATCCTAATTAAGGCGGTCATTATGGAAAATCATGCTTGTGTAAATACCCATGGTATTACACATGATATGAAAATAATTTCAGATCAAATTAATAGATTTGAATTTCCCGCCCAAAAGCCATTCAAAAACGTATCTTCCAGCTATGATGAATTTCTTAGATTTCTTAGGTATATCGGCAGCAGCAGCAACTGTAAGCAATGCATCGTTAAGAGGACATGTCCATGCTGAAGACTGTCTTGTTCAACTTGTCTCTGACAATTTTGATGCTCAGATTTCATCACAGAATGGGCACCTATCTACATACTCTCTCGCAATGCTACTAACGTTTGTGGATAAGGATGGTAGAGATGATGCCAATATGCAGACTTTTATTCGCATAGGGAAGGATGAGATGGAAGAACAGATTATCAAAGATGGTCCTAAAAAGCCAAACGTGCCTTCCAGTGAAGTAAATCGTTCGGTCTTACCACTTAAAGTAATGGTGCACCAAGTCGTTGCTTTAGAAAGGGCCCGCTATTTAGACTTTGAGTTCGTTCTCTTAGTGTGTTGCTACAAGCACAAATCCAATCAAGTTTGGTGGCTCCAACACAACAAGGGCAGAGTGTGAAACCAGCGACAAAGGCCATGTATCTGCCATTGATTGATATGAATCCAACCCATCCGGACTCCATGATCACAGCCATGACTGAGGCTCAGCGTCTTACAAAGGAATGTGGCCAGGACATTACTATTATGACAAATGATCAGCAGCTCTACTGAGTTGCAGTCAATGTGAAATGAGTTTACCAAGATAGATTCTCGGATTTCATACCAAGGCTGGGCGACATGTACATGCTCATGAGTTTTATTGGCTGTGTTGGCGTATTGATGGCAGACAGTGGACTCGAGGATATCATGAAATCATGCTTTGGAGGTGTGGCACACATGTGAGGGAAGAAATTCCCACAGAACTTTAGAGTCCTTCGGTTAGTGGCAGAAGAACTGTTGCGTCCACATCTGGAAGGATGTGAAAGTCATGAGGAGATGTTTGAAGCACTTGAAATTCTTTCTTCAAGAAGCATCACAACTCGCCTCTGGGTTCAGAACATGATAAAATCTGTCTTCATCATGATGGTCTTCGTGCGGGCATAACGAGAGGCAGACTGGCCACTCCACCTCTGGGCAGTAGAAAAAATGATGCCATAATTTTTGCCTCTGCTCACTTCAACTACGCGAGATACGAGTTGTACTACCCAAGGACAATGCAGCGCCTACCACCTGAAGTACTTCAGTGTTTCATGAGAGGTGAACACACCATGCGTCACAAGCCAGGACTCCGGAACGGGATCTGGTCTGACATGTGGATAGAGACAACCTTTATGCATTACGGGCATGGTCCAAATAGAATCATAGGCATAACACTTAAGCCCGAAACCCTGAAACAATGGGCATACAGTATACACACATGCAGCATGATCGTTCAGGATATTGACGACATGTCGGAGAGAAAGAGGTGACAAGTCATAAAGAAGAGAAGTCATCATGCATCACTTTGGATGCCAAAGACAGAGACAAGCTACGAGACAAACTGACTTGCATTGATCCCCTGGATCCAACTGCTCATCCTGCTGGTTTATTCAATGTTGTTACTGGACAGATTGCACCTGAAACAGTGAATGCACATGACACAGTGGATATTGAGAGCGGTCAACTTGTGTCATTTGAAAAGAGCTGGCCTGGCCAATTTAATGAGTCAAACTGTCCTTGCACATGAACTGTCACCCGTTCCTACCTCCATGTTTGATGATGAGGGCAATATGCGAATTGCAACTACGAAATCAACACTGAAGAAGAAGCTGCAGGTGCCTGTGTCACATCGCTTGGTTGAGAAATAAGAGGTAGAAACACTAGATGGCTGTGCTCACCTTTGGGTTATAAACTGGCCTAATCAAGGAACTGTGGCAGATTTTGTCAGCGACTTGACAAGGAATGTGATGAAAAGGGTGACCAACCAGGACACATACCTGATCTTTGATCGCTACTTCGACTTCAGCATTAAAAGTGGAATGCGTGCAGCTTGAGCTGGTGATGAAGCGAGCCGACAATACAAACTGCAGTTACAAACTCCATTGCCCCCTCAGAAAGTTGTTCTTACAGTAACCTTGAATAAGGAATACAGGTCATAGATCTGATATGTCAGGACTTGATCCAGAAAGCACAGGAAGAGCAGAGTAATCACAGTCTGGTCATTACCTCTACTGACCCTATACCAGTTGCAATTCAGAATGGCATTGTCCACAGAAAAAATCGTCAAACTTGCCACGAAGAAGCAGATGTGAAAATCATACATCAAATGGTTAAGGCTGCTGAAAGTGGAGTACAAAGAATAAATGTTGTACGTGAGGACACAGATGTGTTTGTCCTTATGCTGCACTACTACAGGGAGTTGCAGCTGACTTGTCGTCTCACTATGGAAGGACGAAGTTATGAACGAGCCTCTATATAGACATTTGGGAAACTGCAAGTGAGCATGGACACTTGCTTTCACAGCTGCCAGCTGCTCATGCCCTCTCAAGGTGTGACACTGTGGCTCAGTTCTTCGGAGTAGGAAAAAGCACCGTCATCAAAGTCCTTAAGAGTGGTGTAGAACTGCACAAATTGAGAGTGTTATCTGAGAACATAGGTGACATCATTGATGAAGCCACAGTATTCATGGCTGTCTGCTACGGAGTCAAAAGCGTGGTGACATCGAGCATGTCTGAAGTCTGTGGAGAAGTATGGACGCAAAGGATGGGTAGAAAAAATGTGAAACTCCCACCTTCTAAAGAGGCATTCAAAGAGAACGTGAAGCGGGCACACATTCAAACTGCTATTTGGAAATCAACTCTCAATGCAGAACCTCCTGTATTAAATCCTGTCGTTTTTGGATGGGAATGTGACGAACGCACCAAATGCTTGATCCCAGTAATATTGCAACCAAATGTTAGTGTTGCTCCACTGGAGGTACTGGAAATGATAAGGTGTGGTTGTGCAATGGATACACCCTGTTCAACAGCAATGTGTGGATGCTATGTAGCTCACTTGTCATATACAATATTTTGTGGATGTCGTGGGTAAACACACTGCCAGAATGAGCACACCCGATGGGTAACGAGTGAAAGCAACATGTTAGAGGACTGAGTCAATAAACAATCATAATCAAAGATGATGATATGTTATGATGTACATTGAATGTTGTGATCTTTACAGAAATGGCTTATTCTAATTTTTTTACTTCTCCAAACACGGGGATAAAGACCAAAATTATTTGGATTCTATGTGTAGTTAATGGGATTTTGACCAAAACAAGATTTTCCATAATGACCACGTCAATTTGAATATTGAATACATATTCAGCACAAAATATTTCAAAATATTTGTGTAAACTTTACTGAAATGGCCTAAACTAATTCTTTACCCCTCAAAACATGGGGATAGACACCAAAATCATGTTGATACAATGTGTAGTAAATGAGATATTGACGAATACAAAATTTTCTGTAATGGCCACCTTAATTTGCATATTGTGCGAATTGCCCAAGGGTGACAGTGGCATCATCCACATTGTTAAAAAGCACACCTCGGAGGTATAGAAACAGCAAAAAAAACATTGTATGGACCGAATTGCACGCTTTTCGGCCTCTGCCACCAGACTGTCTGTCAGTAGTTGAAGTCTCCCACTCTCCAAAAGATGGACTGGACCAATGTTTTGTAAGATAATTACATCTATCAAGGACATTCGGTAAACTGCTTTCCCACTGTTTCAACCCCAAAACTTGTTTGTATTTACATGATTCATTTGTGCAAGTGACATTTACTGTATTTACGCCCACCGCCCAATTTTTCCACACTTGTAATAAAAAAAATGTTGCATTAACAGTTGATTTCCTTAGAAACGATTCAAGCAAATCTTACAGAGTGCCGTGAAGAAAGTGTCCCACTCGTTCGGCTTTAGTGTCATCGACAATGAAACCATTGTAACAATCCGTACCCGGGAGAGTGGTTGAATGTTATATTCGATAGCAGCTTGTGAATCCATAACTTGGGCCTGCAATTTTGCCGGGATGTAACTTTGTTACCATCTTTCATCGCAGCTATTGCATTTCTCTCTTGAAAATTATACTTCTGTTGTTGGAAAAAAACTCCTATTTCAAGCCCACTGTGATATCTATATAGTTAGACATTCATACAGCCGGAACTTACTGAATGGTAACTTTAACCATGATTGATGAGCGTCCAAGTCCGGTAAGAAATTAAGCAATTTTGAATTGACCTCTATTAGAAAACACTAGTAGGGATGTCATTCTTGGCCAATCAGTAAAGCGAATGCTTAAAGGTCAAAGATGATTGCCAGACGGTAAACAAAAGCATCGTGTGTCATTGTAGCAGTCGTTTTCTGCAACCCCATTTTCTTGTCTCTTTATTCTGATTAGACGTGAATTAAAAGTGCCAAGCTGACAGAAAGTGAAATCTGTGGATTAAATGTGCAAATTGTGTGGGACGACATCAACGAACTTCAGTGTGGCATTTACATGATTCATTTGTGCAAGTGTGGCATTTACATGATTCATTTGTGCAAGTGTGGCATTTACATGATTCATTTGTGCAAGTGTGGCATTTACACGATTCATTTGTGCAAGTGTGACATTTACACGATTCATTTGTGCGAGTGTGGCATTTACACGATTCATTTGTGCAAGTGTGACATTTACACGATTCATTTGTGCGAGTGTGGCATTTACACGATTCATTTGTGCAAGTGTGGCATTTACACGATTTATTTGTGCAAGTGTGGCATTTACATGATTTATTTGTGCAAGTGTGGCATTTACACGATTCATTTGTGCAAGTGTGACATTTACACGATTCATTTGTGCGAGTGTGGCATTTACACGATTCATTTGTGCAAGTGTGACATTTACACGATTCATTTGTGCGAGTGTGGCATTTACACGATTCATTTGTGCAAGTGTGGCATTTACACGATTCATTTGTGCAAGTGTGGCATTTACACGATTCGTTTGTATAGTCACGACATAAAACACGCACTAATAATCAAAATTTATTCTATAACAAACACTATGTAATTCGATATTGCGAAAGGGCATAAGTGTGGTTCTGAAATAAAAGATACCAAACAATACAGAATGCAAATACAAACCTAGTCAATTCACATACATTTGAGTGTATAGATAATTACAAAGGCAAATAATTCCATCAAATGCACTGCAAAATTCAAATTACAGTTAAACTATTGCAATTTGCACATGCCAATAATATGGTAATTACCACTAGGAGAGCAATTCTTATCAACACACACACAGCACAGAAATAATCTTAAGTTGTTGCCCTATATTGCGAATTTATTTAACACATGTCGATAATTCTAACTGCAGCACAATGAAAATGCATTTCAAAATTGTGCTCTTGTGTGAACATGCAAACACAAACAATGGAAAATTACCTTCACAGAAGAAGAGATTGCTCACCTTGATTAGTGACATCTTCCGCTTCAATTTTGTGGACAACCAAGGAACACAAAATAAGATCATCACACCACCCAGTCCAGAGCTCAATGACTAGAATTGCCCACACCTAGCCAGCATGGCAATTAGCATAACAATCGTTACCATGCCAGTGAGCAAAGACAAAAGATCATCTGGACTCCAGGAGAATGAGGCAATTTGCCAATCACAGCACAGTTTGCACTTGCACACCGGCCCAAAAGGCGCATCATACACGTTCGCCTTTCCTAAACTATAAGTGCAAACAGTAATTAATATTATGTTTATTTTGATCGAATCGAGCATTGGATATCTTATTGTTCGATGAAATGCATTTCTAAGAGTTCACTTATCTTGCTTTTTCTGTAATCTTGCACTTCGTCGTGTCAGTGGATTGTGAATATTCTCAAGCTTTTTCACAGTTTTCATTTCAGCTTTGTTTTCCTTGTTGATAATTCTTTTACACCATGGTTGGCCGAAGTGCCTCCCAACAGACACAATTTATGGACGTCTCTCTGTTGCAGTTTTGAAGAGTACTTGACGGACAACACCAACAACATTGTCTATTTCCCAGGTCCCATGGGCCATTTCCCTCTGAAAAGATTCTCAACAAGGATGAGTACAAGGTCACCAACTGCCAGATTCCTCGTTTTAGAAAATCATTTTTGCCTTTCTTGCAGAGTAGGCAAATATTCATCGGTCCATCTCTTCAAAAATGTATTTGCAAGGTGTTGAACATGCAATCTTCTCTTTACAATACATGTTTTCATTTGATACATCGCCAACTGCTGGCATGCATGGATTTGTCTTTAACAGCAACAAACCATTTGGTGTGATCGTTTCAAAGTCGCTGGGATCATTTGATGTAGGAACTGATGATCGTTCGCAGAGAATTTTCTCAACCTCAGCTATGAATGTCAGCAACATTTTGTCATCAATCAATTGATTGCATAGTAGCTAATGTAAAATCTTCCTTACTGAACGTATCATTCGCTCCCATACACCACCTGTATGACTGGCACAGGGAGGGTTGAAATGCCACTGGACATTTCTTCTGCGAAGATCATGTATTCTGTCTTGATTCCATCTTTCAAGACTATGCTTTAATTCCATCTCTGCATCTTTGAAATATGTGCTATTGTCGCTGTAAATGACAGTTGGTGTCCCACGGCGACTGATAAAACGCCAGACAACCTGTATGAAAGAGTTGACAAATCATGTGCTATTTCTAGATAAAATACAAGTGAAGATGCACCCATAACGTTTTGTTGTACTCCTCCACTTTACAAATAGAGGTCCAAAGTAGTCTATACTAACTGACGAAAAAGCAACATCCTCAGGAGTGACTCTAGCAGCTGGAAGTGAAGCCATAAATTGTTTACCAGGTTGTGCGTTCCAGCGTCTACATATAATACATCTGCCTAATATTTGCCTCACTGTTGATGGGCCTTTTATTATCTAGTATTTTTTTTATGGCTGACATCACATGATTCACACCAACGTAAACATTTATCTTGTGGTAATGATGTACAACAAGCTCTGTTACATGATGATTCATTGGGGGAATTACAGGGTGCTTTCATCTGGAATCAACTGGTGCGTAGGTCAGTCATCCCACCAACATACCATCTTTCAACATAGGGTTCAACCTTGCTAGAGAGCTGGTATTCACTTCACTCTGTGCTGGCTTTGAGGCTGAGAACTCGTTTGGAAATGTCTGATGCTGCACTAATTTGATAATCACAATCTCTACTGCATACATTCCTTCAACTGCCAATGGCCCCATGATTACTTCAGATTTGGCCTCTCTGAAATGTGATACCAAATATGCTTTGTAACGAAGTAACCATGCCATGGCTTCCTTAAGCTTGTACAGTGAAAAAAAAGCGATGTAATAAACATTCCATCCTTCTTAATTTGTATGTTTAACTGTGTGGACCTTCAAACCACTGCTTCAAACATTTTTTCTCTTTATCAGTCGTATGGATCAGACCATTATCATTTATAGATGTATCAGAGAAGTCATGGATTTCAAGTCTTTCTAATGTACTAAAACCTGCTGGCTTGTAACACCTTGTAATTTACAGTGTTGAAGAATATTGAAGTTCATTCCTCTAAGCCATAAGCTGTTCATCTGATAATGTGCCATCTCATCTGCACTCTGATCTACATAACTGTTGTAGAATATTATTGTAGAGTTGCTTAATTCGGTCCCTTGTAGAAGCTGTTCATTCAATGATGTACCATTATACTTTGGTGCACAATCAAACATCACTCTTACTTTGCCCGGCTTTTGTGAATGGGAAAACTGGATGGTGAGGCAAGTACCATACAGACCTGTTCTTCACTACCAATTCAGCCACCATTACCATTCTAGCATGACCTTGGGCTATGTAATCTTCTACTGCATATTTATGTGTGTTAAGATGCGGTGGCTCTTTTTGCAAATGACGCTTTAACAAACTTAACCTTTTCTCTGCTACTGGCATGGTTGTTTGGTGATCATGGCACATATCTCCATGGTAATGCTCTTTGGTAGTGACCATGTTGAATGCAGACTGAATCCATTATTGCCTTAGCTCGTCTATCTTCAAGGGACTTGCCCTTCTTAGTATCTATCAATGATTCACCTAAATCTGAATTATACATGCAGTGCACCTGGGAATTGATTGGCTCAAGAAAATGACTTTCAGAATTGGATTCACTAAACGTAAAGAAGTTAGTACAAGATGATTGGCTTAGATTTGGAATATCGTTCTTCAACTCTACTAGTGGACCAATAACTGTCCAACCAAGTAATGCACGTACTGCCTATGGTTTCTTTCTTTTACCATGTCACTTCTCAATGAGCTTCTGGTACATCATTCCCAATCAAAATTGTGACTTGCTTCAAGTTGTGGTAATTTTAATTTTTTTAGATCTTTGGTAGTGGCTATACTTCTTTTCGCAATTGGCAATCTATCTGTAGTCCATACTCTATCCAACAGTACCCCTTGGTTAGACTCAAAGGCCTTGAACTTCACTCTCATGTTTCTCCACTTCACTGTTCAATGTGGATAATGTATAGTTTATAGGCTTAACAGCTTATCTCAATCATCTCTCAACAAGGCTGTTCAGACAAATAGTGTAGTCTGATCCGCTGTCTAGAAATGCACATGTCTATTTCTGGTCCACCACCTGGTCCACTAACTCACTGGAACTACCTGCATACTCACTCACATTTGATTAGTTCTCACAGCACCACATCGTGTATTACCACCAGTTTCAGGCTTTGTTTCACTGGTCACTTTATTTGTTTGTTCTGTACTTCCACAAGCACTCTGTCTATCCATTCCCACTGTCTTCTGGTCTGGTGGAAATTTTCTCATGACATTACATGCAGGTGACACTGGGTGTAGTAATGCACGATGACGTCTACCACAACCAGTTACACGTCATATATTTCCACTTAAACATGATCTAACAAAATGAGGAGGCGTAGCCTCAAGGCAACAATCACATAGTTTCCTTTCTCTTGAAAGGTACGGTATGTAAACTTTCTACATTGTTGTAACTTATGCCCACCTTTGCAGTATAAACAAGCTGTGCTATTCCATTCAGGAACACTAGAGGTTATTGCATCTGCTTTGAATTCATACATATTTTTACCATCAACATGCTGTGTTGCTAATGTAGTAACCTTTGGGGTTTGAAGAATTGGTCTGTCTTTCCTTTTACTTTTCCAATCCCTTTCGTCATCTGGTTTTGAACCAACCAACTTTCTATATCTTGTGTTGGCAATTACATTTCTGTCTTCCAGAAACTTCATCAAGTCCAAGAATTCTGGTTCAACTTCGCTACAGATTAGTCTTCCTGCAGTCTTTGCCGACTCAGCTTAGAGATAGATGGGAAGCCTCCTAACCACCTTCCTAAGTGTATTTATAGAATTTATGTTAGCTTTGAAATTCTTCTCACTAGAAATCAAGTGACAATTCTTCATATCTCGTGCCAGCTGCAGCAGCTTCTCTAGATGATATATAGATATCGCGATATATAGCGGCAATCACGTCTCGAAATATTTTTAACAAGTCCCCCTTCCACATGTAGCTACCTGTTCTAGCTCTAGATGATATTTAGATCTCCGGTCTAAATGTCACAATATACGAGGGGCGTCCAATAAGTAATGACCCTGACCCCATTTCCCATAGCAGGAGACTAATGAAACTTCTCTACATAGGGATCATGTTATGCATTTCTCCCATCGTTTGAATGAACGAATGAATGAATGAATGAAGTTTATTTCACTATAAACATATATATATATAATAATATAAAAACAAATGAGTAAATAAAATTATGTAAATAAGTGTATAATTTGAATTTTAAATGTATATATTTTTTGATATTTATATAAATTGTTTATAGTGAGGATCACGAAAATAATTCCCTAGAACTAGTCTATGACCCTTTATAAAGAATGAATAAAATAAACCGTAAATAATAATATTAATAAGTTATATACATATAGGTACATAGATGTACATTTAAATAATTGAATAGATTCAACATCTTAAATTGACAAGGAGATGGAAGAAAATAAACCGATTGAAGCATTTTTGGCAATTACTTGAAAAAAAAAGCTTAATCATACAAAATCAGAATAGTAACAATAAATTTACAAATATATATATATACAAAAAAACATGAAATGGAATTATAGTAATCATGTCGTTGTTTCACTGACTTAGGAGAGCATTTGTTAATTTGGATTTGAATGTGCGTGTTCATTCCATTTATGACTGTGCTAGGAAGGGAATAGACATGTTTGAAGCTTACATAACTTGTAAACATCTAATATTTCAAGTTTTTTTAAACAATGCGCACAGTGAGCATGAATGTCGGAGAATGTGATGAGACGTACGGCTTTTTTCTGGAGTTGCAAGATTGGTTCTAGGAAAGACGAGTATGTGTTTCCCCAAATCCCGAGAAATAGATTGTGTTGTCTTTGACAGATTTAAACAGATTTGTGTCGTCTGCAAAAAGACGAAAATCAAAACATCGCTGGAATTTATAATATCATTTATATGAACTAGAAATTAAATAAGGCCTAAAATCGATCCTTCATTTCTTTGAAAGAAGATAGTGTGTTATCAATATTGACTGATTGTTGTCGGTTGGAAAGGTAGTTTTCAAACCATTGTAATGGAAACCTCTGATACCATAATGTTCAAGTTTGTGGAGTAAGATTTTGTGATTAATTGTATCAAATGCTTATTTCAGGTCGATGAAAATTCCAAAAGTAATGCAGCCAGTGTCAATGTTATCTGCGATGTTGGTGATCAGGTCAGCTAGGGCGAGTTTAGTGTTATGTTTTTTGTGAAAACTAAATTGCGTGTTTGAAAGTACTGTAAAAACTCTATTAATTCGTGGTAGTAAAATAATTATTTTTTTAAGTGCGTGAATTAATAGCGTAAATATGGAAATTATTGTTTTTTGGTGCGCGAATGCAATTTTTTTCGAGGAAACTTATAAATTGTTTATTCACAATCGTTTCAAATATTTTGCTAAGGATTGGTAGGATTGAAATAGGGCGATAGTTACTGGCCTCTGCTGAAGTACCTTTTTTGTAGATGGGTGTAATCTTAGAAATTTTTAAGCCATCAGGACAAACACCTTGGCTTAACGAACAATTGATAATGTGAGCAATGGGTTGGGCAATAATTTTAGCTGAATGAATTAATGTTTTAGGGTGTATTTCGTTATGTCCTGCTGATTTATTGGGATTAAGGGATTTGATTCGACTCGCTCACTGGGTGGAAAAATAACGAGTTAATTTGACTCTCAGTGAGATATTGTCAAAAGTCACCTGTTAATATACTGGCGGCAAGGCTTGGCCCTATATTTGTGAATTATTCATTAAATTATTCACCGATATCAAAACTTTTCGTTAAGTGTTTGTCATTTGGTGCAGCTCTGAACACCGTTTTTGCAGAACACCCCAGGTTGGTCCTCCAACCACGTTGTAACTTCAGAAATCAAGGCTGCATCATCTGGGAAACGCTTTCCTTTCAAAAACAACTTCGTGGTTGGGAAGAGATGAAAAACCCCTATCACATGTAGCTACCTGTTCTAGCTCTAGATGATATTTAGATTTCCGGTTTAAATGTCACAATATACGAGGGGCGTTCAATAAGTAATGCCCCTGACCCCATTTCCCATAGCGGGAGATTAATGAAACTTGGCACAGTTATTAGTCTTTCTCTACATAGAAACCATGTTATGCATTTCTCCCATCGTTTGATGCAGCTCTGAACACCGTTTTTGTAGAACACCCAGATTGGTCCTCCAACCAAGTTGTAACTTCAGAAGTCAAGGCTACATCATCTGGAAAACACTTTCCTTTTAAAAACAACTTCATGGTTAGGAAGATATGAAAGTCAGAAGGTGCAAGGTCAGGAGAGTAAGGGGATGGGGGAGGATTTCATAGCCACACTCCCATGCTTCTGACCAGAGCGTTGTCCTGCAGGAGGAGGATACCTTTGCTGATCTTGCCCTTCTCTTGATTTTGATAGCTTCTCTTAATTGCATCAAAAGTGGTAATTGTGGTACCCTTTGCCAGGAAATCAGTCATCACTACTCCATCCTGGTCCCAGAAGACTGTGAGCATGACCTTGTCAGAGGAGGGCTGCACTCTTTCCTTCTTTGGAGGTAGTGAGTCCAAGTGCTCCCATTGCATTGAATGGGGCCTTGGTCTCTGGATCATAGTGATGACCAAAGTTTCATCCTGTGTAATCAATCTTTTGAAAAACTTATCTTTTTGACATCTCATCCTAGAGCACTCGTGTGCTATTGCTTCTGGAAAAGTGTGAGCAACCTGGGAATCCATCTGGCAGACACCTAATACATATGCAAATGGTCATAAATAAGTTTCCACAGACCCTGTACTAATCTTGGGCTATTTGGCGAACAGTGATGCGTCGATCTTCCAAAATGGCTGCCTCAACTTGATGGACAGATGCCTCATAAATGGCAGAAGAGGGACGACCAGGTTTGGGAGCTGTTTCCACAGACTTACGGCCATGTTTGAATTCACGATGCCAGCGTTTTACAAGGTCATATGATGGGGCATCATCACCATAAGTTTCTTTCATTTCATCAAAAGTCTCCTTTGGTGTGCATACTTTCAAATACAAAAAAAAAACGGATCACTGCACGGCACTCAACTGGCTCCATTACACACTTGACTCAGTTCAAACACCTGTAAATCAGAAACCACAATTCCACAACTGGAAGTGGGTCAGGGGCATTACTTATTAAACGCCCCTTGTCTGTGTTTATCACATATAGCTAGATTTAGCTCCTTAGACAATACACATACTCTAGCTGCCACATTACCACACTACTAGAAAGACAACCTTGCACCTAACTCTGATCACTTGCACCACACATTCCCTCTATGACATCGCATGATACTGAAATTATGCCAAAAGTAATTTAAAACAGTATTTACTGACATTACTATTGTGTCTGCTGCCTTCTACTGGCAGATTTGAAATGTTCTTTCCTAGAATGTCAGAGTCTGGCGAAGCAAACAGACCGGACAGCTTCACCTTCGCGGTGGTGTGCCATTTCGCATAGAAAATAGTTCTTTTTGTTTCATGAGTTTTATGCATTTGTAGACTCCTTGTTGCGTTTGTTTGTTTATATTGAAAGTAATAATTATTTTGTGTTATATTTTGGATACTTTTACTCATTACTTATTTGATCTTTTTAAGTGACTTGCCCTAAAGTATCCATTCGCCTTTTTGGCCGTTTGTTGATACATACTAGACATGCATATGAAAGCTGTTTTCTGTTATGTCACTGTAAATTTCGGATACTTTCAATTATCCCAGGGCTTTACAGGTCGCCACTGCGGTAAATATGTGCCCATAGTGTATCCGTTGCATTTATACTATTTTTGCCTTTTTTGTTCAAGATTTATTTTGTTATATGAAACTTGTGGCTGCCGTTGCCCGAGCAACCTAACTTTGCTGCGTTCCCGCGCTTTGTCGGCGTGCTATGTACACATGAAAGACGTCTTCTTCCGAATTTTACTACAGGTACTGTAGTTTTGTTGTTTAGACTTGTTAGTGATTCTTTTAGTACTTCCACTCGTTTATTTATCTCACGGCAGTTTTTGGTGTTGTGCGCGCTCTGTATGAGGATTGTGGCAGTCGCCAGTCGCCAAGTGAAACGCTAGTTTCACTGCATCTAGTTTTCGTCTTTTCGCTGCCCAAGTATCGTTTATGCTGCCAACGAGGTAGGTAATGTTTGAGGAGTTACTAGAGAATTATTTGAGAAACTTTTGTTATGTTTAGACTAGTTTCGGAAGCCTTATCGATTTAGTTGATTTATCGTTGGCGTAGTTTACATGCCGAGTTGCCGTCAGTCGTGTAGTTGAGTTGACACTCATCAAAAATTCTCAGTAATTTTCTATACGATTATGCAAGTCGATTATGCAAGTCACTTTCCCATGTACAGTTTGTAATATATTCGTATAAGCTCAGATTCATGTATAATTTTATCTATGTTTTTTTTGTACATGTACGATAGATTCGTCTAGTCTCGCCACTAGGTGGCGCACTATGTATGTATTTGCATGTAAACACTGGTACTTATGACAATATAAATACGCAAGTTCATGTTATTATATAGTTCATGTTATCTGAACGTATACTCTTGTATTTCACAGTTTTGACGGTGTTACAATCTTCTCAATATTGTTCGTCATAAATAAAGTGAAGGTTACATCAGTATTTTGCGTTAGTTACTGGGGCAGCTACAAAACTCTTGTAGAATTGTCACTTTAAAGTTAAGCTCTTGGTGATACAAGTATCATAACTCAACAATGTGCAGGCAGTGAAGTGTGGGCACGAAAAGAAAATCAGCTCCTTGGTAAACATATAAATATAACTATTGAAAAAAAAAATACCCTATGTTGGTGAACATCTACACAAACCTATTTTTTTAAGTTTGAAGTCGGCAATCTGGGTTGGCTTTTATTTTGGGTTGATGGCATACATGTACAGAATGTTATCAATGACATCACCTGCGCATGTGGAGCCCTGGTAGAATTAGGTTGACTATCAAGTTAGCAGTCATTGTTATTTGTTTATTAATTATTTAGTAAGGTAGCCACTAGTGCACTGTAACTATTATTATATATCAGTATTTATAGTTAGATAGCAATTAGATAATATAACTATTATTCCATGTACTAGTGAAACAAGACATTCAAGGCTAAAAGACATATGCACACTAGTACTTTATGTAAACAGGAGCACATGTTCAAGTTTCAGGGTCATTACCATGTATGGAATTAAGAGTATTATCTAAACAGGATGTGGAGGTAATTAGGCAGATACAAAAACATCTCCATCTCTGATAGAATATGCCCTGTCTGTGATCTTGGAGAAATTGAAGATGAGAAACATTTCCTTTTCACGTGGCAGCTATATGATAAAGAAAGAACCAGCCTTTTTACTAAACATAAAATGTATGGAGAGACTTAATAAACATATTAAATAATAAAAACGATCACATAATTAAAGACGTTTCAAAACACATTTATACTTGCTTTATGCTTAGGGAGCAAAAAATCAAACAATAACTTCAGTACCAGCTGCCTCAAAAAAAAACCTCACAAAACACAGATTCACATTTATTTACATTATATTACAATTATTCTCTTATTGTGAGATATGTATTTATTTCATTCATTTACAGTACTTTTAGTATTTCCTTTTATTTTCATTTTTTTATTATTATTACATGTTTTTGACTTTATTGTATTTTATGTCAAGATCTCAAATGGGATACGATAGCAATAAAGAATTACTTACTTACTTACTTAGTAGATAGGAGGCAGTTAAGTCAGACACACCCTAGACAGACCAGCAAGGGATCAACATCTGTTATAGCAGCTCTCTCATACTCCACTGTGTGATCTCTATGTACCTCATTGAATAAACCCAACTATTATACACTTGTACTCAAAACCATCTCCGTGTACCTGTAGTGAAGAGTGTAACATTTCTGGGGGCTCGTCCGGGATACCTATTTAATGAGGAATTACCAGTATTATTGTTGAACTCAACTGACCATAGGATTTCAGCCAAGTGAGTGGGCTGCCAGAGGCGAACTACCATCAACAGTGCAGTAAAGTGGGCGTTCAAAGAACACGTAGTAAAGATAACTGTGAGTAGATATTCTTTTTCAAACATCTATCATGGCTAGTCCAGCAGTGGAAGAAACTCTACTGGCGGTGAGTGCACAGTTATATACTCTAGACATTGACAATTTGATCGTGGTATTTGACCAGTTGAAAGTGACAGGGGAAACACCAGGGAAGACAAAATATGCCATCATTAGAGATATCCACCGCCATTTAGAAGGAGACTGGGCCGATGCCTTGGAAGATGGTGGATTGTCAATTCTGGTAGATTTGCTTGAAATCATGATTAAATTGACTGAAAATCAAAGGGCGGGAAATTCATCAGCTAATGAGACCCCTGGGAAAACTGATGAGGACCCAAGTACAACCAAAACTGCCACAGAAAATATTTCCCAGGATAAAATTGTTGCAAAGTTACAAAGTGATTATGAGGCAGTACAGTTGCAATTGTCGGAACTCACCAAGGCTACTGAGGGAAGAACAAATCAGGATGTAGGAGGGAAAGCAATGGTGTATACCAGAGAGTTTAAGATTAGTGGACAGATTGGGAAACCTGATCAAAAGGATAAACTGACTTTCACTAGTTTGATACATCAAATTGAAAGTGGGATTAGTAGGGGATACCATGAAAGAGAAATCATTGAAGGTGTGATCAGGGCAATCAGTAGCCTAGAAGAGATACGTACCTACTTGGAAAGTACTAGCAATTTGACACTTCCTCGCTTAAGGTCACTTCTTAGAGCACATTACAGGGAAAGGGAGGCCAAAGAACTGTACCAAGATCTCAGTAGGGCAACTCAGGACCCTAAAGAATCGCCCCAAAACTTTCTATTTCGCATACTTGACCTTCGACAGCGAGTTATATTTGCATCTAAGGTAGCTAATGCTACAATTAAATATGATCCTGCATTGGTAACTGACACCTTCCGTCAAGCTGTGGTGACTGGGTTAATTAATGACTCTATCAGAGCTGATGTACAACCATATTTGTTGGATGGTGACATTGATGATGAAAAATTGCTTGAAAAACTGAATGTTGCAGTCAAACATGAGGAAGAGAGGCAACGTAAACGATCATCAGGACGGGGTACTGCAGTCAGAGTTAATGCTGCAGAGGGTACATGTACCAGTCACATGTCAGCTGATCCCTCCCCTGGTAGTAGTGAAGGTAGAAATAAATTAAATCTTATGATAACAGAAATCAGGGGGATGAAAGAGGAAATTACGGCTGGGATAGCAGCAGCAATGGCAGCGATGAAAGAGGTAGTGACTTTGAATAACCCGTCACAACATGGTACTAGAATCCAGCGAGACAATAATGGACGCAAACCATTTGGGTGTCATAATTGTCGAAAAGATGGGAAAAAGAACTGTAACCATTGCTTTAGGTGTGGCAGCAGTGAGCACTTTAAAGCTGAATGCAAGTCACCAAGAAAACAGGCGGGAAACGGAGATCGGTTACCCAGACGGGACATGGAGTAACCAAGCCACAAGACCAGTCCCAAACTTGTAATAATTGCCGGAAACCAGATCAAGAAGTAAGTCAACAATGTTCTACTTGTAATGCTGGTGCATACTGTTCCAATGACTGTCAAAAAGCCCACTGGGAAGAACACAAAGTGTACTGTAAAATGATACAGCAACTTGAAGATCTAACGGCAAAGAAAAACAGTCAACAATGTAACCAGTAAATGAACTATCAATGTCACTTAACACCAGCAAGACGAGCAAAACTACTGAAGTTGGTTGGTAACAAATGTGTGGTGGAATGTTCCATACAAGGGAAAGAAGTTCATGCATTGTGGGACACAGGCTCTCAAGTATGTGTCATCTCCAATGCATGGAAAATACGTAACTTTCCAGATAATCAACTAAACCCAATTGATACAACCCTGAATGTGAAAGCGTTGAATGGTACAGATATACCTTATTCAGGCTGGGTAGAGGTAGATTTTCATCTGACTTCCAGGGATCCAGGTACCAAAGAATTAAAAGTACCAATGTTAGTCACTGCAGACTCCTCCAATGAACCAACTAGTCCTATCATTGGGTGTAATGTTATAGAAGAAGTATGCAAACAGTACGACAATAGTAAAGATGGCAACCCATGTATAAACTTGACAAATGCTATATCCAACTCATTGAAATTGAAGAAAACACAAAATGCTCAAGCTGTGGTTAATTTAATTCAGCAGAATTATATGGATTGTGGCTATTTGGGCATAGTTAGATCTGGTAGACGAGGGGTGAAGGTCCAAGCAGGTCAGACAGTTGAAGTTAAATGTCCAGTTCGAACCGAACCAATTAAAGGGAAACAACCAGTGTTGTTTGAACCAAGTATAGAGAACCCTCTACAGGATGGCTTGGAAGTGAATGGACATTTAATTGGCATAAGCCAGGGATCTGCACACCAAATCATTATTCCAGTGCATAACTCTACCAAACATGACATCATTCTTGCAAACCGGACAATACTTGGACAACTTCAGTGGGTTAAGTCACTTACCCCACTTGAAGTTAAACTTAAAGCTGAAACAAAGTCTGAGGTCAAGGTGAATTCCACCACAACCACCCCTGAAATCAACCACGAATCATCAAGTGAGACTTTACCAGGTTCATGGAAACCACCTATTGATTCGAGTCATTTGTCTACTGAACAACCGGATATAGTACAAAAAATGCTACAAGAAGAATCAGCTGTATTTGCAAAAAGTGACACAGACATTGGCTGCATTGAAGATCTGAAACTCCATATTCAGTTAAATGACAGTACCCCTGTGCAACATAAATACAGATCTCTACCTAGACCTTTGTATGCAGAGGTAAAACAATACCTGGAAGATCCCATAAACCAAGGGTGGGTGAAGAAGTCAAGATCTGTTTATTCATCACCTGTTGTCTGTGTGAGAAAACGGGATGGAACATTGAGGCTCTGTATTGATTATCGTGAGCTTAATCAGAAAACACTACCAGACAGACAACCAATTCCGCATATTCAGGATATTTTAGATAGGTTGGGAGGAAGTTCATGGTTCTCAGTAGTAGATCAAGGCAAGGCTTATCACCAGGGCTTCATGGATGAGGAGAGTCAGCCATTGACTGCTTTCATCACCCCATGGGGACAGTATGAATGGACCCGAATACCATTTGGCTTACGTAATGCACCAAATGGGTATCAACGCTATATGGAGGAATGCCTTGATGGGTTGAGTCATGATGTATGTGAGCCATATTTAGATGATGTGTTAGTTCACTCTAAAACATTTGAAGATCATGTAGAAGACATCAGAAAAGTTCTACGCAGGCTCCACCAGCATGGTATCAAACTGAAGCCCAAAAAGTGCACCCTGTTTAAACGTAAAGTACGGTATTTAGGTAGGATAATCTCAGAAAAAGGGTATGAACCAGACTCAGAAGATACTATAGCTGTTCGAGCTTTGAAAGATAAGAAGCCAGCTACAGTAGGGGAACTCAGGAAATTATTAGGACTACTGGGTTACTTCCGTCAATATATCAAGGACTTTTCTAGAATAGCTAAACCTTTGTATGCTCTACTGACTGTTCCAACAAACCAAGCTGATCAACCTATGAGAAAGGAGAACACCAAATCCCAAAGTAGAAAAGCGAAAGGACAGGCATCATCACACCATCCAATACAGTGGGAAAAATATCATCAACAGATATTGAACACACTACTGGATCAACTAATAAACCCTCCAATATTAGGATACCCCGACTTCAACAAACCTTACACCTTAGGTACTGATGCTTCAAAAGATGGTTTAGGAGCTGTGTTATATCAAAGACAAAATGGAAAATCAGTTGTCATAGGATATGGTTCAAGAACTCTAACACCTGCTGAACAGAATTATCACATGCATTCTGGAAAACTAGAATTTCTCGCACTGAAATGGGCTGTCACAGAGAAATTCAGAGACTATTTGTACTATGCCCCATCATTTATTGTTTATACAGACAATCCTTTAACATACGTCTTAACGACAGCCAAGCTGAATGCAACAGGACACAGATGGGTAGCAGAGTTGGCAGACTTTAATTTTACGATAAAATACAGACCAGGCCGATCTAACACTGATGCCGATGTACTATCAAGAATGCCAGTAGATATCGAGAAATATGCGGCAAATTGCACAGAGCAAGTCTCCCAAGATGTAATTGGTGCTACAGTCCAATCAGCCAATGCTATCCAGAACGGAACAACTGACTGGGCTCATGCAATTGCTTTGCCTCATAATGTTCAAGAAGACAGTCTGGGAAGTGCAACATCAACAATAACACCAATGACAATACCTCAAATAAAGGCTGCTCAACAAGAAGATCAGGCAATTAACAAAATAAGTCAATACAAACAAAAGAAGTGTCACCCAACACAGGAAGAGCGCAGAGGAGAGTCACATGAGTGTAAAGCTCTTATGCGTGAGTGGAACAAGTTATTTCTAGATGAAAATGGCATCCTACGTCGGCGTACGTCATCAGCTGTTCAACTTATTCTACCACACAAGTACAAGGGACTGGTTTATAAAGAACTCCATGAAGAAATGGGACATCTGGGAGTAGAGCGTGTTGTAAATCTGGCCAGACAACGATTCTATTGGCCACACATGCAGAGAGACATTGAGAAATACATAACCAAGCAATGTAAATGCATCAAACAGAAACCACCAAATGTCCACGTAAAAGCACCATTAGTAAACATCACCACAACTGCACCCTTTGAAATGGTATCTATTGATTTCCTGCACTTGGAAAAGAGCACAGGTGGTTATGAATATATTCTGTTACTTGCAGACCACTTTACTCGGTTTGCACAAGCCTACCCAACAACAAACAAGGCGGGGAAAACAGTAGCAGATAAAATATTCAATGATTTCATTCCATGCTTTGGATACCCTGCAAAAATTCATCACGATCAAGGGGGTGAATTCGAAAATCAGTTGTTTAGAAGATTACAGCACGTGGCTGGAATGAAAGCTTCAAGGACTACACCATATCACCCTATGGGGAATGGACAGGTAGAAAGGATGAACAGAACACTGCTGTCTATGTTAAGGACACTGCCAGAAAAACAGAAGTCTAGATGGAAGGAATCAGTAAACAAAATGGTGCATGCCTATAATTGCACTAGAAATAACGCAACTGGATTTTCACCACACTATCTATTGTTTGGACGATCTCCAAGATTACCTGTGGATGTGCTGTTTCAACTAGAGGAAAAAGAACAGTCTGGTAGTCACCAAGATTATGTTTCCAGGTGGCAGACTAGTATGAACGAAGCATATAAGCTAGCAGCTGAAAGTGCAAACAAACAAGCAGAGAGAGGGAAAAGGTACTATGACCGTAAAATACATAGTACTATTCTTCAACCAGGTGACAGAGTCTTGATACAAAATCTTAGCCAACGTGGAGGACCGGGTAAACTACGGTCATACTGGGAAGACAAGATCCATATTGTAACGGAGAGAAAGGGAGATGACAGCCCAGTCTACAAACTGAAACCTGAAAATGGTGATGGAAGACCCAGAGTAGTACATCGTAACCTACTGTTACCTTGTGATGGGTTACCATTAGAGATTCCTGCAATACCACCAGTCCAAACATCACATCAGATGGGCACCAGGAGAAAACGAGTAACAAGACAAAATAGTAATTCCCATCATTCCACTGATACATCCAGTGATGAAGGGGATAACTATTATTTAGTTCCTGAGTCGAGTAGAGAATCAGACACCAGAAGATCACCAAGCAATTTAGAAACTTCTGAAACATCACACCCATTGAATATATCAGCTGAGGTGTTTGAACCAATTTGTGGTAATTCTGCACCTCAACAATCAACCTTTCCTGAAGTTGAACCAAACTCATTATTTGGTACCACTGAACAGACTGTACTTGTGCCAGAACCTGAACCCTTGTCTGAACCTCAACCTCAGATGCTTAATTCAGGTATTGAACTGGACTCGGCGTTGGATACCACTGAACAGACTGTACCTGTACTCGTACTCATGTCTGAACCTCAACCTCAGATGCTTAATTCAGGTATTGAACCGGACTCTGTGTTGGGTACCACTGAACAGACTACCTGTACCCGTACTTATGTCTGAACCTCAGACTCAAATGCTTAATTCAGGTATTCTAGCTAACCCTGTTCATGAACCAGCACATCCAGAAGTAGACCCAGCAAGAAGATGCTCAACAAGAGAGAGAAGACCACCATCTACATTGACCTATACATCACTTGGTCAACCAACATACCAGCATATCAATCCAATAGTCAACAGTGCAATGGTGAACAATGTATCCACCCCAGTGCACCCAGCAGCGGTATGGAATACACATTACATTCCATATCAACTGGGTTATCCACCTATGGTGCCATGGATGTGGCCCAACAACACATATACATCACCCCAGCAAGATGTATGTTCCTCAACAAAATAAGGGACAATATCATGGGATCAATTTATTTACTGGATGTAATGAAAACCTTCCAGCAGAATTGAAGAACAATAGGAATTTAACCGCAGTTGGTGACAAGAATATGCAGGTCACTGGAAACAATCAGGAATTATTCACTGTGATAATGTCATTGGATTAACTTAATTATTGCTACGTATATTAGTAGTCGGACTTGATTGTGGACATTATAATTGCTTACTGAGTGTGTATCTCAAATAGTTAAACTGTTACTTTGCAATGTGACTTTTAAGCACAGAAAACAGCCATTATATTAAGTTAAAAAAAGTAGGGATTTTTATAATCTTTTGACCATGTGTTTCTGATGGCCACAGAACTCATTGTCACACATTACAGATATCATAGGAAAAACTACATGTATGTCTGTGTAGTAAGGATGAGAATACCTTGGAAATGGACTGTTAAACTATTCCAGCAAAGACAGTTACTAACATGTTTACTATGCACAATGGAACTTTTAAGTAATGAACTTGATTGATAACAGATATGAAACAAGAACCATTTTCATGCTTCAGGTTATTGGTATTAATGTTGCCATATTTTATCAAATGCACGAAGGCATTTCTTTTAGAGAGGGGAGAGTGTGGAGCCCTGGTAGAATTAGGTTGACTATCAAGTTAACATTATATTGTAGTTTTGTGTTATATAGGCAGTCATTGTTATTTATTTATTAATTATTTAGTAAGGTAGCCACTAGTGCACTGTAACTATTATTATATTCAGTATTTATAGTTAGATAGCAATTAGATAATACATGTATAACTATTATTCCATGTACTAGTGAAACAAGACGTTCAAGGCTAAAAGACATATGCACACTAGTACTTTATGTAAATAGGAGCACATGTTCAAGAGTATTATCTAAACAGGATGTGGAGGTAATTAGTAGATAGGAGGCAGTTAAGTCAGACACACCCTAGACAGACCAGCAAGGGATCAACATCTGTTATAGCAGCTCTCTCATACTCCACTGTGTGATCTCTATGTACCTCATTGAATAAACCCAACTATTATACACTTGTACTCAAAACCATCTCCGTGTACCTGTAGTGAAGAGTGTAACACGCACATTTGTAAGAGATATTGTAAGAGGAGAAGGAGACAGTGAGGCGCGACCTCAGCTGAAGGTTTGGATGAATAAAGCTGGACTATCTGTAATTCCGTTGGGTCGAATCTGGTAACTCTACGTACAAGTGTTATCAGCCAAGTGAGACAACAAAACTGTGAGCCAATGCTATTTTTATCGGCCATATTGAATAATAAAACAAAGTAGCTTTGCATAGATCTCATTTGCATATTCGAATAGGTTCGAATTACAAGTCCTTGTCGGTTAACAAAGCTATGTTCAAGTCGCCTGGAAATGTAAATTAAAGTAAAACATGCATGATTCACGCTAGGAAACTGCAGTCTTTTACAGCAAGTCTCGGAAGTATTGGGGCAGCCAATTTGCAAACTCGCTAGCAAATTGCCTTACTGCTTGGGTTTTGACTAAACCAGTTTGTGACCGCGCCCACTCTTGGCGAGTCTATATTGCATTAGGGGACATAGAATGTTTTTACACATTCTCAGGCTGGTACATGTCTGGATCCCCCTGAATGATTTGAGCCTGAAAATGGCCACAGTCAGCTGGCGTGATAATATGATAAATGTGATTAACGCACTAGAAATGACACAAGAGACTGATTTGCGAGAAAAGTAGGGGGCCGAGAGCCTCAGCGTGCAAGCGTCATAGTCGTCTATTCCTTATATTGGTCGCCTTAGACCAACATCATGGCAAGGACGACGTGTAACTTGAGTGAGGGCGCCACCTAAGGGTACTTCGTGTGTAGGCGTCATTGAGGCCGATGTCCCAAGGCGAGTTGTAACTTCCAGCTCATCTCAGGGCAAGTGCGACATGTTGCCCAAACGTGATTCCCTGTGTGACAATCCCTCCTAGCTGTTTATTGATAAATAATCAAAACATGAAATAAGTACAGAGGAAATACAAAATGATGAAGCAAACTGTAATGAGGGGAGGGTGTGATTAAACTTGAACGATGCTCACTGTGTGAAAGCAGGAACTGAATGATGCGATGAGAGTAGCCAAGGCTAAGGGACGCCATGGATGCACTAACGTGATTGGCTAAGATGGCAAAATGTAAACACATGATGGTTCATGGGATACTAACTAAGATAGCACAAACTGGGGAATGATCTATAAAGTAAATACAAGTAACCTGTAGAATGCTGTGTGGGTAATATTTTTTTATATTGATTTTTGTTGCATTTGCAGCAAATAGTTACCAAACAATGAGAAATCTATAGGATTGAATATACCCCACAGCTGGCTTCACATGCATAGTTAAAGCCTGTCTAAGCGGTGCTTACACCAGGATTTAGTTACAGTACCTAGGCGGTATGTGGTTACAGCTTAATGTTCGAGTAATCGCAAGAAATTGACATGACAATAGAAATTCATTAAAGACTGGCACTCCCATGCAATTAACAGCGAGTGAAATTCCTGGGATTGAAACATATTTTGAAGTTACTGATGTAGGCAACGAATAACTGCAAGTTGACATAAAGACGAGGTAGTTTATTTAATCAGTGCTCAACTAGAGGCTGAAATTATAATTAATTTGTTTATTTCAATATCTCCTGACGTCAAATAGAATACACTGGTGAAACACGGGAGTAACTGTGGGTGAAAGGATGTTTTGGGGTGTAGTTTACATTGTATATGGAGTGGTAGGGTCGGGTGTAATTTGTTCATTTCCAACTATTATGAAGGCACGTAGAATTTCACTTAATTTATTTTTGCTGACATGTTTTCAAGCATTACATGTGAATCTAATTTTCACTGCGCTGTGTCTCAATAGAGTATGAGGGGAAATGGCATTTTCACTGGAATTTATTTATCAGGGGAAAAATGTTTTCAGTGATAATGAAGTATTATGACAGATACCCTCCCGTGGCTTTCATTGCGTATGGAAGTTATTTTCACGAGTGATGCGGTGTATCCTGCTGCCGTACTTTCACGAGCAAAGCCACGGGGAGGGTGTGGGGTTCTGTTCTAATACATAGGTCCTATATTTGATTATTCCATATTAAAAAAAGAACGTGCAACAAACGGGGATAGAAATTTAGGTCGGGGAACCCAATTGCCCATTAATATGCGCCAAGACAGTGCTGCGACCTAGCAACGCTTGTCAGTGTAGAACGCGTGTCGCTGTACGTGTGAAAATTAAATAATCAGACGTCTAATTTGAGTCATTGTCCGAATAAATAACTCGTGGATGTTTAAGCGCGGTGGTCGTAGCGCAGCGCATGTTGGAATTTCATGTAAATAAACAATGTATTTTACACACGTTACATTTAAATAATAACACATGCTTGTGAGGGTTATATCACGATTTGTTGCCTGCCCAAGGGATGGTGGTCATGACCATGATATTGATGATGCCAGAGCCGAAGGCGAGGGCATCATCAATATTATGGTCATGACCAACAGCCCGAGGGCAGACAACAAATCGTGATATTGCCCGAATAACCATGTGTTATTTATTTTATCACATCGAACAGACATCCACCATGACAATCACAGCTACCATACATCACTCACACCCGCTCTCCCATAAAATAACAACACTTATATTTGAAGTATGCAATATTATATTTTATCTATTATAACAAGTTTCACATTACTCAATAACATACATACATTGTTTGCTGAAAAAAACAACGAAATACACTCAGTAAATGTTATTTTCAGCCATGGATACTCTTTTTAGTAGAACCGTGTTTCATCATTATGAATCACTCAAATTATCGAGAATAACATTTTTTAAATGAATTGAGAAATTCTCAAAGTTATTTGATCACTCTACAGATAAAAATGTCAGAGTACCGTGGAAATGACTGAAATTACCTTCTCACGAACGTACCACACCTATTCACAAGCCACACAGCTTTGTTTAGAGCGTTTTCGGTTAGCATCGGCGTGGAACGCGTAGAAATGCTTACAGCGTAGAACGCGCTACAGCGACCCCGGCTGCGACGTTTCAGTGGCGGCTTTGCCGTACATTTTTGCTCCATATAAAAAATACCCTATACATCAAAAAAGAGTATCTTACTTAACATCCATTCTGGCACGTTCACTGTCTATTTCGGATGTCTATTTCGAACTTTAGTTCCTTCAAAACCCTGAAAGCAACAGCGGCCAGAGCAGCCCCAGTGCAGCGAACGACAATTTGTTATGCGCAGTATCGTTGCGCAGTAGTTTCAGTGACGTCATCCATGTGATATACCCATGTAATATCCACTTGGCGGGCAATATACCATGTAATATCCATTGTTATTCAATGTCATGTGACCGAGTCTCAACCAATCACAGCATGCGTAACAAAAGTGAGATGTGATAAACGTCGCTATGAGTCCCATATCGAACAGGATGCGACACGACGACTGTCGCCCTTTAGTTGGGACCACGACAGAACCAGAACTTAAACTGGGCGACTACGATACACGGTTTATGTTGAAGTTAAAAGTTCCTCTGTGCACTGGCAAACATGCCGTGCAACTGCGGTACTCCACTGACGGAATGACTTTCGTTGACATCGGTCGTCGCTGACTCGTGAGCTGCACACTACAACTTCGTTTGTGATGTTGCTTGCTGGTCGTGGATAGACTGAGTCTTGGTTACCGGTTAAATGTTGCTAATTTGGCGTTGGTAATCTTTATTTGGAACTGAGTAACGCCGCAAAGTCGCCAGCAGAACCTCATGGTATATCGATGTTGATGGTTGCGGCTGCATATTAACCGGAGATTTTACTGCGGGTCCAGGCTACGGGTGGATCTTCCGAGAGCCCTTCAAGATTTATAAAACCCAGTTTCCAGGTTTTCAACAAACATTAAGTTCTCCCAATCCTAGTATTCTATGTGATGTACATCTAACATGCCAAAAATGCTGGTGAACGATTTGAACCCGACAAAAATAGCAGACGGAAATGTGTTTACAAAATAAAAATAGTAATTACTTGAAATAGATACCAGGAAGGGGAGGGGGTAAAAGAAAAGTTATATAACATTTTATTATTCAATAATTTATTAAAATACATAAGTTTGTCCAACTCCCTGTGATACAACACCTCAGACATAGCTCATTGTACTCGGCTTGAGTGTGGGCAAAAAGTTACTATTTGAATTTTTGATATCTTTTTTCATTAATGAGAAAGTTGACCCCGAAGTTAGAGTAACTATTCAGCAGGAATGGCTTTTTAACTCTTCTGTGATTTTTTTTGGCTTGGCTTGGCTTGGCTGATTTTGTTCATACTTGACAGGCAGGTCGTACCATCACTAATTGGAAAAACGATTCTGACCTACCACTACCATGGCAACAGCAAAAATCTGTTTTTTGAATACTTTCGCCCCAAATGTATTACCTCCTACCAGTCTTGTAATAGCAGTGTCTAAATGATCATGCCTTTTATTCTGGCTACGTTGCGCACTGGTAAGAGATCACCGGCGCCGACATTGTTACCACTGTCAACGTAATCCCAACGCAGCTTTGAACTTTGAATAAAATGTAAATGCTGCCTCCAATCTAGAAAATACTATCGCAAAACGTTTGGAAATAATACATTTAACGGCTGAATACGTCCTAACAATAAAATAGAGTGACTTCTAATGACTGCCATGTTATTTTGCGAATCTCGTATAAGGTGCCCGGTTTTAGTTATAAACAGACGTTAGCTTCACGTTCATGTCCCTTCCATGATAACAGCCGAAAACATATTGCTTGTTTTTTACCGGTTTTCATTGGCAACCGAAGTATTTTTATTTTGTAAACAAATTTTCGTCTAGTATTTTTATCCAGTTCAAATCGTTCAGCAACATTTTTGGCATATTAGACTAGGTGTACATCACATGGAATACTACGATTGAGAAAACTTGATGTATGTTGACTGATTTTTATCATAGTACGAAGTACCAGGAGGTTACTCAGTTCCAAATAAAGATTACCAACGTCAAATGAGCAACATTTGACTGGTAATCAAGATTCATGTAGTCCATGGCTAACAAGCAACATCACAAGCGAAGTTGTAGCATGCAGTACTAGTAAGTCATCCCGTCAGTGGAGTACCGCAGTAACACGGCATGTTTGTCATCAGCATTGTATTCAAACGAATCACGTGGTGTGCCGTTCTCGTTCAAACCCGGGATTCGATCAATAGGGGAGTCCCAGTAAATAAAACACATTGCAAATCATGCAAGTTCAACATTTTCAAACCAATATACTAAAACAGAAATGCTCAGAGATGCAAATGAAGGATAGATATTACTTTTCACTATACACATCTCTGTTGATACTATCCCTCACATATTCTACTCCCAATTACTCCTGCGTAAAATGGGCTAGCCTCTTTTCATGTTGACATTCAGAGTAAAATGTGACAGGCTATTAAAATTGGCTGTTGCATACTCTTTCGCCGGTCTGGAAAATGTGTTTAATTAGCTCACATTCAAGCAACAATGCAGATTTCCCAGTGGGAGTGAGACTATTCGACTCTGCCACTAAAAAATAGGGGTGTTTTCAGCAAAAAACGATTAACGCACTAGAAATGACACAAGAGACTGATATGCGAGAAAAAGTAGGGGGATCGAGAGCCTCAGCGTGTGTAGGCGTCATTGAGGCCTATGTCCCGCGGCGAGTTGTAACTTTCAACTCATCTCGGGGCAAGTGCGACGTGTTGCCCAAACAGAGTATGGATTCCCTGTGTGACAATCCCGCCCCCTAGCTGTATTTATTAATAAATAACCAAAACATGAAATAAGCACAGAGGAAAATACAAAATGATGAAGCAGACTGTAATGATGGGAGGGTGGGAGGTAACTTGAACGATGCTCACTGTATGAAAGCAGGAACTGAATGATGCGATGAGAGTAGCCAAGACTAAGGGACGCCGTGGATGCACTAACGTGATTGGCTAAGATGGCAAAATGTAAACACATGATGGTTCATGGGATACTAACTAAAATAGCACAAACTAGGGAATGATCTATAAAGTAAATACGAGTGACATAATCAAGGGTGGAAGTGAGCTAGCTGACTGATAAAGGTCAATGGAGTGGGAGACAAAGAGTGCACATTTCAGTGCGTTAACATACAATTACAAATGTTTTGTAATAGTCACATTAACGCACTAGAAATGACACAAGAGAATGATATGCGAGAAAAAGTAGGGGGATCGAGAGCCTCAGCGTACAAGCGTCTTAGCCGTCTATTCCATGATATTGGTCGCCTTTGACCAACATCATGGCAAGGACGACGTGGTACTTGAGTGAGGGCGCCACCTAAGGGTACTCTGTGTGTAGGCGTCATTGAGGCCTATGTCCCGCGGCGAGTTGTAACTTTCAACTCATCTCGGGGCAAGTGCGACGTGTGGCCCAAACAGAGTATGGATTCCCTGTGTGACAATCCCCCCAAATTAGATGCAGTGGCATGCCAAGGAGCATGATGTAGTAGGCATAAGCCTGCAATGGATGCACGTGCATGCACCGGAAGCATAGTTTTCAGTTTTCTTTTTAGGCTAAATTGGTGTACACAAACATTTGAGTAAATGAATAAATCAAAGCAAACTAGAATCAAATGCAAACTAAAACTACAAAAGATCGAATAGTATCTAAAAATTACAAGATTACAAAATAGAAAATACAAGTAAAATAAATCGAATACATATGAATGCGATGGTTATGTAAAGCACATGCAGATAATAAATGACGAGATCGAGGCATGTGTGTGTATAAGCACAAGTGTTCCGCTTGCCAGTTGCAAAATTGGTGAGATGTTAAGTTCTAGCAATGTTCAGCGATGTTGAGCAAGCGTTGCTGGTACTTTACGAATAATGTCAGTTGGCGTGGTAATGTACAGCTGATATGCGTCGCTACGCCATCGTCCTAGGACTTTTATCAGCCAGTCAGGGAGGTTGGCCTCGGCGGCTGTTGTTGCTGCACCACTGTGAAAGCTGTGACTGGCGTAATTAGACACATTTGGAACTTCTGCACGAAGGAGTAGGTCACGAAGGTGATATGTTACAGCTTGATGCGTAAGGAATTTGCCATTCGTGAAGCAGAATGCTGGTGCGTTGAGGGCTGCCGGGTTGTAGTTGCGGAACGCGCGAACTGCACAAATAGATGACTGCGTAGGTGCAATGGTGACGACTTGGCCACGGCGAAACGGGTCTGTTTTAGAAGCTTTAATGGTGACGATAAGATCGTCTGTGAGCAGTACGTCTGAGCCGAGAAGGGTACCATCATTGTCAAATGTTGAAGCTGATGTGGCGGTGAACTCACTAACTCGTATAAACCCGAAAAAAGCTAAGGTGAACGCAGACCACAGCATTAGTTTGTCATTGACATGAATCGCAGGGTGCGACCTGAGTGCATTCTTGATTTTACGCATTAGTGTCATTGTGATTGGCAATCTTGGGCGAATGGGGTCACCGTGATCGCGTTTGATACCTTGTAGTACATGGCGCAGCATGTTGTTAGATGCAATGTCCTCGGTGTGTCCAGTTTCTGCATTGAGGCTGACAATAGCGGCAAGGTAGACTTTGATTGACTTGTAGACTAGACCCTCCATGGCGAGACGTGTGACGAATAGAGTGGCAAGCCGTGGTGTCACGGGTACGGGCGTTAGCCTGTGTTGTTGGCAGAAGAGACAGTATCTAGACTGACCTGATAAATAGGTGCGTCGTGTTGCTGCCGAGAGGCGATGAAGCATGAATTGGTGGACTTGTTGCTCAAGTCTAGTTACTATTGTGGATAGTAGCTGTCGAGGTCTGGCAGTGTTACTGGTTCTGTTGCTGCGTCTGGCACCAGTTGGCGAAACCGTTTCATCTGCAAACGAGACAAAGAGTCAGCAATTGAATTGTTAGTACCACGAATATGTGCTATCATGACGTGGAAGTTGCCATTAGCTGCGGTGAAGAAGATGGCACGCACAAGCGACATGATGCGTTACATCGCGAAGAGCCTTTTTTCCAAATGTTGACGATTGCCTCATTGTCACAGTGAAACATGATTTTTTGCCCGTGCCAAAGGTGGCCCCAAATTAGACATGAAATTAGGATAGGGAAAAGTTCCTTCCATTCAATTGAGAGGGGAGGGTTGATGGAACATTTGTCCGGTGACCAGGGCAGGGTGAACCATTGCTTGTTGTAGAAGGCCCCACAGGCAATGACAGATGAAGCATCTGTGTAGAGATTCATATTTGGGGTCAGACACCATGATGTTGCGAGAATGCGGGCGGAGCCATTCCAGTTTGGAAGAAACTCCCACCACCATTGGAGATCTAGGCGAAAGTCATTGGAAAGGATTATAATTTGGTTGATTGATGAAGCAGTGGTGGCGAGGTCTATCATTCGTCTTAGAAACAGTCTTCCCGCAGGAACGCATTTACATGCAAAGCTCAGAGTTCCAATTAGTGATAGGAGTTCACGTTTAGAGCAGTGATATCTGTTAGCCCACAGTGGAATAGTAGATAAGATGTTTTCAAGTTTGTCGGCTGGTAGGCGGATGACCATGTCGACTGTGTCCAATTCAACGCCGAGGAAGGTAATAATGGATGATGGACCTTCGACCTTGTTGGCAGCAACGGGAATGCCTAGTGTGGAGCAGGTGTTTAGAATTATGTCTTTGCTTCGTTGACAGGATTGATGATTGGGTGGGCCGACGGCCAGGAAGTCGTCGAGATAGTGTATGATGTCACTTGTTTTGGCTTGGTGTCTGACTACCCATTCGAGTGCTGTGGCGATCCTATTGAATAGGAAAGGTGCAGAACGCAGGCCAAATGGAAGGACGCGGTCGAAGTAGTAATGGCCGTCCCACTTAAACCCAAGTAGATGCCAGTCTTGTTTTCGCACAGGACACAGTCTGAATGCATGTTGGATGTCTACTTTCGCAAGAAGAGAACCGGGCCCATGTTTGTTGATCATGGCGATGGCATCGTCAACGTGAGCATAGACCAAAGTATAGTTTTCCTTTGGTATGAAGTTGTTTACACTATTGTTCGTTGGTTGGGACAAGTCCATTATAAGTCGGTGACCACCTGTCTTCTTTGGCCTGATCCCGAGGGAGTTAGTGACGAAGTTTAGAAAGGGTGGCTCGGAGAATGGACCAATAGTGTGCCCCAGTTTGACCTCTTTCATTACGGCTTTTGAGACAATGTCTTTGTGTTTGACTGAAGACTTGGCATTTGGAGTTTGTCTGGCAGAGTGATTGCCTGTGAAGCCCAGGTCTACACCACGCAAAATGTCTAGGAGTATGGATGCCACAAATGGTTTGTCTGGGTGGTCGTGCAGGGCTAGTGCTAGTTCGTTAAGCTTGATTGGAGTTGACGTTTGCAGTGTTGAAACTATTTTGGTTGGCAGCGTCGTTTGGACGAAATGGCTTGGGCTGGTTGAATTGTTGGCCACGAAAAAAATTTCGAGTTGAGTTGGAGGGTTGCTGCTGGTGGGTGTGGGCACCATGGTCAGGTGCGTGACAGACAGAGCATGAGTGTTGGCGGCCATTGGTACATGGATTGCTGCAGGACCCTCTGTTGAAGTCACGACATACTTGTCTGTTTATGTTGCTAGGTTGTTGTTGTTGGTTGCTCCAGTAATATGGGTTGGATGATCTACGTTGAGGGCATTCGGATTTGACATGTCCTTTATATTTGCACTCAAAACAGGTTGGAACGATCAGGTGTGGTTTTTGTTGGAAATTCTTGTGGTCCAGGAATGTATTTGGAGAGCTCCACAACCGGGTAGATGAGCCATGGTGTTTACCAGCGTCCAATCGAAATTGTTTATCATATGTTAGCCATGCTTCTGGCTTATAGGTCGCTGCCCGTGGGGCAAGAAGTCTAGCATAGTTCATCAAGGGAATGGCGTCTTCCGAGAAGTAGAATGAACGGTAGGCTGCGTATGCAAGGTAGCATTCGATCCATGATTCAAAAGTGTTGATTTCTTTTTTTTACTTTGATTGGGTCGTGAGACAGGCGGCTGAAGGGACTGATGGGTCGAAAGAGATGTAGCTACGATTTGTAGTTACAGAGTTCGGCAAGGTTACGTCGGGGTGAAAATCGGAAAGGTCAATGTATTTACCTGGGGTGCTGACTGCATTTAGTGTGGCTTGTTCGATAAATGGTAGGTTGTAATGCTCTGGAGGTACGGCGAGGTTGGGTATGTTGAACGGTGATGTCTGCCATGGCGTTTGGTTCGTGAAAATCCCATTTGCGTTGTTTACCAGGTTAGATCGGTGGTTGTTTTGGAACGCAGGCTGGTTCGATGCGGAGTTGAGGAAAGCGGAAGTTGTATGATTGTTTGTTAGTTGCGTTGGGAATTGTGCATGCGCGTTTGTACCGTTGACTGAAAATGGCTGAATAGCTGTGTTGACATTGTGATCAGCGGGTGTGTTTAAACTGTACGTTGCGTTGCCGGCGGTGGATGCTGGCGAAAGTTGATTTTGAGCTGGGTCATCGGGAATGGTGAAAACTGGAATGCTTGTTGGTGGAGTTGCGATTGGTTCAGCGCTGTTTGGTTCTTTGGATACGGAGGCTTTGAACTCGGCAACGGCTGCCTGGGAGTGCATGCGAATCATGTTGGTTAACTCAGTGAAGTTTCTTGGCATACTCGGTAGAGATGACTCAGATGTAGCGGCCAAGGAATCTGTTTGCTCGACGATCTGTTGGACAGTGGCTTGTTGTTGGTTTTGCGTCGAGGTTTGCTCCATGAAACGTGCGGGCGGCTGGATATTACGGCGTGGTCTGCCAGGTCGTCGAGCAGCGCCGGAGTTACTGGATGTACTAGTCTTCTTTCGTGCAGCTTTACCCATGGCGAATTTGTTGAGTGGTGACAAGGGAAAAGAGTGCAAATTTTTGTAGCTGATAACTTGAACGATGCTCACTGTATGAAAGCAGGAACTGAATGATGCGATGAGAGTAGCCAAGACTAAGGGACACCGTGGATGCACTAACGTGATTGGCTAAGATGGCAAAATGTAAACACATGATGGTTCATGGGATACTAACTAAAATAGCACAAACTAGGGAATGATCTATAAAGTAAATACGAGTGACATAATCAAGAGTGGAAGTGAGCTAGCTGACTGATAAAGGTCAATAGAGTGGGAGACAAAGAGTGTACATTTCAGTGCGTTAACATACAATTACAAATGTTTTGTAATAGTCACAATAACCCTGGAATACACATAATATACTGAATTTCGGAACAAATCGTGCATTACTTACAGCTGCAGAATACCACAGAAATATCAGACGAAACATGAAAACACTATATATTGTATTTCAGCCAGAACCCTCTATATTGCAATTCAAGGAATTAACCCCATATGTGCATCCATTTCCCACCTTGGTATCACCCCCCCCCCCGAAAACAAACTCTTAATACCACGCTGAAGCGTTTGGTAATTAGTAAACAACATGGCGAACTAGACTCGCCGGAATGCCCGGGCGTCGATCATAAAAAGTGTGGATAGCTGCTCGAATTCGCCACTGTGGTTCAAATTTTGAGCATAAACGAATATTATACAGTACAAGGATTGCTGCCGCTGCCCCGCGCATTAGTTATTCCTGCCTGTTCGCTTCCGTGCGTGCCCGGACACTCCCTCGCGTTTCCGCGCATTAAGTAGTAGGACCGCATCTGGGTCACCTCAATCAGAATTTCTCCTTGTCACCCAGCATGCATCGATTGCGATATCGCAACGTGCACTGTGTCGCCTTGGGCGACGGTCTTAGGTACAAGGCACTCTGTGAATAAGGTATTTTCAGAGGTCAGGGTTCGTTTTTTATAAGCAGTATCGTCTGCAGATGAATAGCCTTAAATAATCGGCGCGAGTCCATTTAATTTAATATTCTCTTTTGATACTTCGTGTCACTGGCAATTCAATAAGAAAAAACTGCAAATAATCGATGTGCAGCAAATCGAAATAAATTTTCATGGCGTACGCTGCATTTGTTTTTCAGGATTTTGCGATGCCGCACTCCTGAAAGAACTGTTTGAAAATTGAATGCGCAACAGTAGTAAAGGCTTGAACACAGTAGCGTAAGTCTCAAGTGCAACTTTGTATCAACAAATGTTCGTCTTCTGATACTTAGCTGTCAGAGACACATACCAATTGTCCAGCCCAATGAAAAGTCTGATTCACGTCCTCTGCTCAATTTGCGACTCGAGCATAACAGTTTATTGAAACAAAACAATTTATTCAGCACGCTGTTCACCGATATATGAAAGAGTGTTTTTTTTAGGCAAGACACACGGTAAAATGACTACTGTACACCAATAAATCGACACATTTTAGAGACAACTATCTAGTATTCAAAAAGCAATATAAGTTGTGTTCACGTTACACAAAGTATGGGGCTAAGATTTAAGCTGATTAAGGCTTATCTAGCATATTTGCATTTCGGCTAGACCCAATTGCGTCCACGCACAGGGAGGGCCAGTCGTTAGCACGGGCTAAGGGGCACCATTAGTCGGTGACCTTTGGTGAAGCGAAGTGCACGGGAACGCGAGAGAAGACAGACCAAACTTATTTGGATGCACAGAAACAGTATACAACGGCGTAACAGAATACAGAGTTTTATTAATGCCTGTCGTAGACAGCGAACCAAATTTATTTTGTCTACAATTGGAGCTGCTGCACGCTCTATTCATGGAGGTACCATGCTCTACTACAGCGACCCGAGCAGTGTGGAAGCGAGCGCGGAGTAATGACTGGTGGAATAGAGTCGTTATACGAACATGGGACAATGCAACATTCCTCGAAAACTTCAGTTCTGTTAACTTTTGGAATGAGAAAGTTGGACGTATTTGATCATGTGCATATTTTTCACACCCAAAGGTTGCCGCAGAGGGCGCTTAGCCCTGGGCTAAGCGTTCACGCAGACTTCGTTAGCCCTTGCTAAGGGTCTAAACCACGTCTTAAATTCGGATCAGATTTAGCCCGTACTTAGCATTCCTTAGCCCGTGCTAAGCGTTCACGCACGTTTTCTTAGCACGGGCTAAGGAATTTGACCCCTTAGCCCGTGCTAAGGAGCTGTGCGTGAACGCATTTATAAACTCTGCCAATCCTAAAAATAAACAACAGCTTGAATGAGGTGTGAATGAGATCGGTTCGAACAACAGTTTTTATGCAAATTCGTGCGGTCGTCCTGAACCGCACTGTCTATTGTTTAAACTTCCAAACCGCAAAACTGGGTTTTGTTCGGGTTTTCGTAGGTTTGACCAGCATGTTTGAATATGAAATCACCCCTTAGTTTATTACTAGAACCACAGTCACTCTACTAGTAGAGTGACTGTGCTAGGACGTATTCTGCTGTTACATTTATTATTTTCAACCGTTTTGGTAAATATTTACCTAAAGTACAGTGTGTCGACCTATAATATACTTCAAAATGCAAAACACTAGTCACGGTGAGTTATTTATAAACATACGACTCATAATCGGAAAATATGACCACAGTCCAGAATTTCAGAGGGATATTAAGCAACCTAAGAGCATATCAGAAGCATTTACTCTAAAATAAAAAAAAAACTGCAGTCAAAAGTCAAGAATGCCAGCAAATAAAGGACTCTGTCCCACAATCCTTTGTGCGCGTTATTATGGACACGCGCAAAAAAATGTACCACGCTTCTCAAATCCGGAGGCGTTAAATTGCTGGTCGCTGGTTGCTGGTCGCTGGTCGCTGCTTGCTGGTCGACAGTTGAAAATATCTATGATCTAAATTCTACTGTAAAGTCACTATCAGTTCAATATCATAATAATAATGGTAACTTTATCCTAAAAGAAAAATCGTTTGCTTAAATTGTGAAAGGTCAAGGGTCACGATGTTCGACTAGACTGCGCCACCAACGTTCTTGTCGCAGTTCGCGCGCTTGCCTACTGATGGGACTGTAGAAAACAGCAGCTACGAAAATGTCGAAATTTGGGTATGTAAATATAAATTTTATATCAATAACGAAATGTACGTTTGTTGAGTGTGGCCATAAAAGTTTAAAACTACTTCCAAGAAATGAATTTGAACTATTAAGTTTACAAAAAACATGACACAGACGGTAGAGATGCCTCAGCCACATGTCTATTTTACTTTTGTATAATTATTGGACATTGCACAAACATTATTATTGTGTATGTTCCAAATCCTAGTATTTACCATAAAAAAAGGCCTAGTATAATCTGACTACTGCATCACACTGAGAATCGATAAACCATTTTATTTTTAGGGGGAATAAGCAACAAATGGAGTTTGGAGTTTCCTGAAGATTTTCGGGCGTATGGGGCTCAAAATCTGACATTTTTTGGGATGATTTTTTTAGATGGGGGGGGGCAGAAGCAGAACCATCTAAATATGCCTCAATCCTACAGAACCTGGACATTTTTAAAGTAAGGCCGTGCAAAATACGTTATTTGGTTAGCATCTTTGACTTCTTAATTTTTAGGGGAGGACGAGAGTTTTGTTTTATTTACTGATTAAGGAGCTAGAAATCTAAATCTACGTGCAGTGAGCTTTTATACAGTGAATCCAAATCATCAGTACATGAAACATATAATCAAATCTGTCGTGTTTCAAATCGAATTTGTTATATTTTGGTATTTCGATAGCTGGCACAGTGGTTGAAAATCGGTTACAGCTGATTTATGCAAAATAAAAATAAATGCCATTTAGCTAACATGGTTCCCCATCAGGAATCAACAGATCCAGCCCAAAGACTGAGGACATGCCATATGAACCCAACTTTTTGTTTGTTTTCTGGTATATATTTTTTTCATACACAGGTACATGTAATGTTTTTTTTCCCATAAAAATAAGTCTTACCATTACAAAAACCTGTAATACTCACAGCACTTCATGTCAAAAGTAGAAAACCAAACTACAAACTAAATTTTCACACATTTTTAATTTTGTGCCAAGAGCTTCAGGGGTTTTTCTAGAAATAAAACTGCAAGAGGGAGCACTGCAATTCAGCGGAGCCACCAAGTGGGGAGACAGGGTTCTCCCTACCAGGGTGTGGAGTTTTTGATAATTCTAAGTTTAAATGGAGCATTCTATGGCTTCCTTGGGGCCGGAATTACTATCAGACAGGTCACAGTTGAAGACTGTGGCCACATGTAATCCCTGGTCAATGAGAATTTTATGGTTGCCAAAGGATCTGCTCCCCAGGGTAAGGGAGCACATGGCCATGGCATGAGGGCGCTGCGCCCCTGTTCCCTTATTTAAAAAAAATCATGAGCTTCTCCTGTGAATTATGTGGAAATAGAACTGTGCAAATTTCATGTTCTACATTATATGTGATGATCATTACTATTTGCATATACTGTACAACTTTTATGTAATTAATATTGTATGCTTTATTTCAGTGGTGTAATTTTAGTGAGATTCTTGCGTAATAATAAACCCTGGACAGCATCATATTTCCAGAGTGACTCAAATGTTGAAGCTCTCTTCAACTTTATTGAGTTGGATTGCTTCTTGGAAACATCAAGTATTTCTCTTGGGAGTGGACAGGCTAAAAAGACTTTGCAGCAAGTGTTTGGTTCAGTGCCATCAGTTGTTCTTAAAATTGTTACCTTGGAAGAATGCACAACAGGTACATATTTAAAGCATATATATTTTTTATTCACAATATTTACATTTGGATGTAGCTGTTACACTATGTGTATAAAAAGTCCAGTTTGGTAATTGTTTATTAAAAAAAATTAAACTACTTTTATTTTGTCTGGCTCAGGCTGACAATTTTGTTTCTGAAACAACCGCCAATTTTGCTTTTTTATGCATATCCTTTTACAAAGATTTGTACAAAATCTGAGATGGGGACTTGTAATTTGTCTGTGTCCATAATAATTTCCTGAATGATGACACATCTCTTTGTTTCCTAAATAATTTGATCAAATATGGCAAAGTTGTGGTTATTTTAATGTCAGAATCCAGGCTTTGCTCTGTCCATCTTCATTTCTTGAAAAATACCAATTTTGTTGTATCCTTGTGCAATAATAAAATGGTTAACAATAGATGTGCATTTAAATTTGTTCCCATATTTAATCAAAAGTGGCTAATTCCTGTAAAAATAAAAGTTATTTCTTGAAGATGGCTAGCATGATTTTGTCCATATCACCACACTAAATATCACTGCACTTTGATATGGACATCTCTTTCAAACACACTTGCATATCTAAGCCAACATAACTGTATTGTACAGTGTTTCCTCTGCCACTCACTAGACATACAAATGGCTAATAAACTGGTCAAGTGGCTAAAAGTGTACACAGCTGTTTAGCCAAACTGGCTAATAACTGTTTGTGGCTAAAATGATAATACTCAAAGTTATGCTCATGTATGCAGTGTTATATTTAGTTTGTTATCTCATAATCAGTTTAACATTTTTTTGGCTTACAATATTTATTAATAGTTAGCCACAATGGTTAAACAAGCAAATAAGCCAGAGGAAACACTGATATTATTTATTCCAGTGTTAATGAAAATGACATCAACATATCAAGGTCACTTATTGGCTCCCCACTGGACAAAGTCCAGTAGGGGGCTTGTAGTTTTGCATTTGTCAGTCAGTCCGTCCGTCTGTCCAGAGTAATTTCACTGAGATGGCTTGACCGATTTTGTTGAGACTTGGTACAAAGACACAGTGACCACCCATACAGATGCACATTGTTTTACTTTTATGAAACGATCAAATATGGTCGACTGGCAGTCATTTTGATTGTCAATCATGGCTTTTGTCTGTTCATTGATATTTCTCAGAGATGCCTTGACTGATTTCAATGATACTAGGTACAAAGACACAGTGAGGAGGTATACATTATGCACATGGATTTGTTTCCTGATTTGATCAAATATGGCTGCCTGGTGGTCATTTTGAATGTGAGAATCTGGCCTTTTACATAGTAACCAAGCTTACATATGCATGTCAATATACTTTTAGCTCCTGTGATGTACAGCGCCCTCTATCACTGATATAGTGCCCTCATATGCTTTTAAGGAAACATTTTTATAGATTCTTTATGCAACCTCTTGAATCTTCTTTTATTATTATTACTGTGGACCAATTTGCACAGCACCCTCAATCATCAATATAGCCACCCCACATGACTTTTCTCTATTATTTTTTTTTTCATTTACTTGTATCAAACTGTGATCTGGCATTCAAAATGTTTTGGTTTGCCTGTTATTTCTTGAATTTGACATTGTATAAAGACAAAGTGACATATGGCTGTCCGGCAGCAATATCAAATTCCAGTCATTTTGTCTCTGTCATTATTAGTCCCCGTTCGGACGTAGTCCGAAAACGGGGACTTATGTTTTGCCCTGTGTGCGTCCGTGATCACCTGTATCTCGAACATGCATGGACCGATTAAGTTCAAACTTCACTCATACATCACACATTATATGGGACATATGCACATGCATTTTTTTCATGATCCGATTAACGATAGCCGAATAGCTGCCATTTTAAGGCCGAAAATGCATCAAAATCACGTATTTTCACAATTCCAGAACCGGATCTCAGTCATACATGGATGGATTTTGTTCAGATTTAGTACAACGTGTTGTACATATGCAGGTGCATTTTGGTCATGATCTGCTTTGAATGTATATGTCACTCAAATATGAACGGAACGGGGACGTGTCATTGACAATGACTTGTTTCTGAGATAACTTGACCAATGTAAATACAAACTGACCCACCCTTAACCAGGTTATAAGAATATTTTGAATTCAAAACAAATCAACAAGACAAGTGGGGGCTATGAGTATCTTCCACTTCACTCTGTACATGACATCCACAGCCGACAACATTATTGTTAACTGTATGGATTCCTAGTCCTATCCTCGGGGCGGAGTTACGTCACAGACGTTCTACGTTGCTAAGACACGCACCACTGTACCACGTATTTATATGGGCTTTGTACACGCTGCTGTGAAACGCCGGTGGAGCCGGTGAAAACTTGAGAAAACAACACAAACTCAACTTTGAAGTAATCCCGAACAACCAAATTCATATATGTTACACACGTAGGGCTAATCTTGTTACACTGTTCAGGGGACTCTCAACAACCATCGCAAAGTACCGTTTTCTGCGGTTTTTGGTCTTTGTTTTCACCGCGAGGGTTGCCAGGTGGTAGAAAATGTCCGGATGTCCGCCCCCGAGGATAAATATGGCATCCAAATTGTGTGTGTTTTGATATATCTTCTTAGACTTTTTTGTATACTTTTTTTCTTTAGATTGTGGTAATGCATTGAGAGAGCTGCAAGATAATAGAAATATTATAAGTAACAGTGATCAACATGAAAGTAAGGGAAAATTGTCTGATACTGATTCAGTAGATGTGAAGAAAGGTGGCATCATTGATAGGCAACAGTACATGGCAAGTTCTGATAATGAAAGTGTGAAACAGAGAAGAAAGGCAAGACGTAGAATAGTACTAACGTCAGATACTGATTCTAGAAACATGAATGATAGTTACATCAGTGACAGGCAAAAGAACATGTCAAGTTCTGATAATGAAAGTGTGAAATTGAAAAGAAAGGCAAGAAAACGTACGATGGTACTAACGTCAGATACTGATTCTAGAAACATGAATGATAGTTACATCAGTGACAGGCAAAAGAACATGTCAAGTTCTGATAATGAAAGTGTGAAATTGAAAAGAAAGGCAAGAAAACGTACGATGGTACTAACGTCAGATACTGATTCTAGAAACATGAATGATAGTTACATCAGTGACAGGCAAAAGAACATGTCAAGTTCTGATAATGAAAGTGTGAAATTGAAAAGAAAGGCAAGAAAACGTACGATGGTACTAACGTCAGATACTGATTCTAGAAACATGAATGATAGTTACATCAGTGACAGGCAAAAGAACATGTCAAGTTCTGATAATGAAAGTGTGAAATTGAAAAGAAAGGCAAGAAAACGTACGATGGTACTAACGTCAGATACTGATTCAGGAGACATGAATGATAGTTACATCAGTAACAGGCAAAAGAACATTTCAAGTTCTGATAATGAAAGTGTGAAACAGAGAAGAAAGGCAAGAAAACGTACGATGGTACTAACGTCAGATACTGATTCAGGAGACATGAATGATAGTTACATCAGTGACAGGCAAAAGAACATTTCAAGTTCTGATAATGAAAGTGTGAAATTGAAAAGAAAGGCAAGAAAATGTACGATGGTACTAACGTCAGATACTGATTCAGGAGACATGAATGATAGTTGCATCAGTGACAGGCAAAAGAACATGTCAAGTTCTGATGATGAAACTGTGAAATGGAGAAAAAAAGACAAATTGTATGAGTGTAATATCAGATAATAATTCGAACATTCGCAACCAAGTGATTGATCTCACTGAATCTCCTGTTGCTGGGAATATTGTCATTGATCTCACATCCTCCCCTGCAGCTTTTCATGAATTATCTTCCAAAAATCAGGGAAAGGGTAATAAAAATGACATGTATAAACCTCTTAGCAGTGACAGTGCTGCTTCTGAATGGTCTGACGAGGGAAATGTTCCAGTAAAAGGAAGGGTAATACCAGCAAATGAATTTTCATTCCTGACACCAAAAGCTGTTAACAAATTGCCATATGATATTGATGGGACATGTGCTTATCGTCTAAAGTATGACCCAACCCCAGGCAATACCATGAAAAGTACTTTAGATGCGAGAAACTGGAGACGCTATAATAGGTCATTTACCAAAGCTTTCACAAAAAAACATGGGAGACGTTTACGATCTGTGTGTAAAGGAAGTTACAAATGTGTAAATTATCAGTGCCCATTTCGTACATATTATGAAACTTGCAATTCAAGGCATTATCTGAAACAGGACAAAGATAGCGAAGAATGTGAGCACAAAATGAAATATTTTGCATGCAACACTGTAAAAATATGGGAATTCCCCCAAAATAGCAATACAGTAACTATTTACCATTATGGCGCACATACTTGTAACCCTGTAAAGCGATCTACACTCCCTTCTGAAATGCAGGAAGCAGTGAAAAACAATCCCAATAAAAAGCCATGTGAGCTATCTTCACAGATTTTAATGAATGCTGTACAAAATGCAAAGTGTCGTGAAGATATAGAAAAAACTGCATTCAATTTGTCTGACAAAATGCAAGCAATAAATATGAAATACAGGACACCTGGAAGCCAAGTAGCATCAAAAAAATTAGATGAACTCCAAAATGAATGTGTTAATACATACAACGATAACTATTTATTATACAGATATCAAATAAAAGAACAACGAAATGGTATGTGGTTTGTAATTCAGTCAACCTGCAAAGATGGTAAAATTTCTAAACACGAGTTTCAAACCCACTGTCCAGAACAGTATCAAACTTACATCATCAAGTCATCTGTGGAGCGACTGAAAACAGCCACACATATTATGGATACAGAACACATGATGTGTGATGAATGGTGTTTCATGGATTTTAAGCACAACAGAGTAAAGTCAAAGAGACATAAACTCAAAAGTGTTAGTGTGAGTACTTACCATCCTTTGTTGAAAAGGGTCGTTTGGTTAGCCCGAATGGACTGTGAACAAGAAAATAGTGAAACAGTAGAGTTGTTCCTAGAAATGTTTGATGAAATGATGTCCAGCTTTACAAACTCTGCTATTAAACAGTTCAAACCTGTTGCAGGCTGGATGCTTGATGAAGGTGGTGCTCTTCATTGTAGTCTTGAAAAAAGATTTGGAAGACAATACTGTGATGAAAATAGTGTAAGTTGTCGTCTACATCTTATGCAGTGTGCTCTCCGACATGCCAACAGTGCTTTTATGGGACAGTTAAACAAAAACTATACAGTAACAAAATTCAAATTTCTTGTAAATGAACTTGTGTATTCTGTCACAGTGAATGAGTATATGACATACTACAGGGAAATAGAAACTTTCATCAGAGAGAGTGGAAATTCCGGATTACTTCCATGGTTACATTGGTGGGACAAAAGACGTCATCATGTCATGGAAGCGTACCGACATAAACCATTGTCATGCCCCAATACAAATCTAGCAGAGGCAAGTCATGCATCCATGACACTCAGTAGTGGTTCAGATATCACATTACCCGAGGCAGCTGTATATGATGTTGCTGATTCATTTAAATATGGGCAACAAATTAGAAGCTATTGTGAAGGCACGGCCAAAAGTGGTAAAGGCCCATCCTATGCGGTAAAACAAAAAATAAAAGAAAATAAGGAAGATAAAACGGTGAATGTGCTAATGAAGGAACTAGATACTCAGTATGATGGAAATGGTGGTCCACTTATGCCATCTACATCAACTTTTCAGTCGAATCCAGAAGCATCTCATCGAGCAGATAAGGGTAGAGATATTGATATAAGGCCAAAAGGAAGAACCAGAGTGAACATAAGTAATAGTTTAAATGCCTCTCTTCAAAAAGCCAAACTAATGTTCAACTATAAAATGACTGAGATTGAGGTAAATTCTCCAACACAGGCATCTCTGTGCATTGAAGGCAGTGATGAGAACATATATTTTATTACACTTGCTGAAATGCCGAGATGCAGTTGTCCTTTTGCTGATAGTCAAAATTCTATTCGACAAGGGGCTGTGGCCTGCAAGCATCGGCTCTTTGTTCTGTTACTTCTTGGGTAAAGAGAAAAGGACAAGATTATGTTACAGTTAATAGTTATAACCAAAAAGAAATAAGAGAAATTGTAACAAAATTAGAAAATTATAAGATCATGCAGACACCTGCACATGTAATGTTAGAAACCTCCAGCCCCAAACAGCTGAAACTATATACAGCAATTGACACAGATAGAGATACTTATGAAATTGTATTTTTACATGGATTAATTTCAAAGTGTTATGGATGCAATGACTCGTACAGTAATAAAGAGAAAACGGAGCCATACGACTTGATAATTAAGCACCCAGAAGTCAGGCGATGCTATAACTGAGCTTCAAACAAGTGGTACATATCTAATGGGAAAAAAAAGCAAAATGCTTACTATCATCTGAGTTTACATTGTGTGCGAACAATTCACCCCAACTTTGAACCTTTACTTGTTGTAATGCCAATCACAGTTCAGTTTGCTTTAACAAATAAACACAAGCAAGTCCTGAAAAAGGCAGGATTTCCTCACTTGGCTGAAGATTAGTTAAAAGTACCATCTATTTAGATAATAGAGTAACACCGTAAATACTTTATTTTAGCTGGAATTGATTTTCGCTGAAAAGGCTTTTTGGGCGTTTTGTATTGAATTTATTTTCACGGATTTTTGATGAGCTGAATGTGAAATATAAGAAAAAAGTATATTCGCTGGATTTTATTTTCACAAAATGATCCCTTCGGCTAAAATGGCGGAAATAAATTCCAAGCGCAAATAAAGTATTCTACAGTATGTAGTTTTTGATTTGCCCTTCGTTTGTGGCATCTCCATAGTTAAAAAATTGTTGTGATTTTGACTTCTTGTGTTTTTTAGCTCTGAAGGGGGTAGACTGATCTATTGCCATCCTGACTGATCAATATTTCTACATTTTCCTCAATAGCAATGTAACTTTGTGTTTGCGCCAAAGGTATCATATAAAAAGGCATGTGTGGCAGTGATAGAAGTACACTATATGCATGGGGAGTTTTCAACATTACCGACTACTTAATTCTGTTCCTACTTTCAATTTAATAACTTGTTATTTTGCGTTATTTAAATAAAGTGACTCTGGAAGTAAATGGTCTGCTTTCACTAACATGATTCATAAATATGAAATACGGTCATACCATAAAAAAAAACAAATTTGATTTATATATGCACATTTTGTATGTATAAACCTGTAACATTCAGAATGGCTTTTAAAAGACTGACCATTAACTATAAATTTGACATTTCTGTTTCACAAATGATGTTTGACAACATTCCTGTTTATAACATATTTGTGATGAAGCCAGATTGTGTTACGCTTCTTATTATATTGGTTTAGTCTTTACTACTCTGGGGGTTTGCTAGTAGTTATTTATCTATTCCATTCTTGATTTCCATTGGAAACCATAGAACTCCTTCGGGAAGAAAATGAATAGACTATCCTGGTTAAATATAGATAAATATAATTTCTGGCCATTTTATGCTGCCGTTAAACATTTAATTATTTATATCAGTGAAGTCTGGAAATTACTGATCAAACTAGAAAAATAAGAAAGTCGTAGAAAGGGCATTTCAGTCCAATAATCTCTATACTATTGAGTGAATTGTAGGTCGAAATGTCCCCCCCCCCCCACGTTTTACAGGTCTGTTTCACCTTTTTTTTGATTATTTTGGATTAGCCTGACATGTACTGAGGTGTGAATGGCGCCCCCTTCGAACTGCAACAAACGTTAAGCTGATCATCGTAGAGGGCGTAACTCGCGCGATATTTTTTAAGTCTGAAAACTTTATTTCTGTTAAACTATCAGGCATATTACTTTTGAATAAATGTAACCACAAAATGACCAGTTGCATCATACCAAGTTTATTCACAAAAATATACACATTTCTGGTATTACAATGACAAATACCTGTGATGATCGGATAAAGAGAATTTTGGTGACAAGTTCTGCAATACTTCCAATAGCTACAAAAAAAACTAAAAAATATGTTTGAAAAACACTGCACAGAAACAATGCATAATGACAATAAAGGCACTAGTCACAAAAATAAACTTTGTACCTACAGACAGCTGAAAACTGATTTTGCACTTGAAAAATACCCTGAAATTATTAAAAAACCCATCCACAGATCATCTATGACTAAACTGAGGAGAAGTGCCCACATACTTCAGATTGAAGTTGGGCGATATCACAACATAGATATCTTAAATAGAACATGCCCTGTCTGTGACTCCAATGAAATTGAAGACGAAGAACACTTCCTCTTCAATTGTAACCTGTACAAATTTGAAAGAGATGCTTTGTTAGTCCCCGTTCGGACGCAGTCCGAAAACGGGGACTTATGTTTTGCCCTGTGTGCGTCCGTCCGTGCGTCCGTGATCACCTGTATCTCGAACATGCATGGACCGATTAAGTTCAAACTTCACTCATACATCACACATTATATGGGACATATGCACATGCATTTTTTTCATGATCCGATTAACGATAGCCGAATAGCGGCCATTTTAAGGCCGAAAATGCATCAAAATCACACATTTTCACCATTCCGGACCCGGATCTCAGTTATGCATGGACGGATTTTGTTCAAATTTGGTACATACATTAAACATAATAGGACGTTGATGCACGTCATTTTTTTTTTGGATCGGGTTCGAAATGGCCGACTGGCGGCCATTTTGTTTCAAAGAATTCAGTTCTGGATCCGTATCTGAAACATGCTTGGATTGATCAAGTTCAAACTTCACACACACAAGGTACATCATGTCACAAATATGTATGTGCATTTGTTTCATGATCTCATTAACGATAGCCAAATGGCGGCCGCTTTAAGGCCGAAAATGCATTGAAATCGCACATTTTCACCATTCCGGACCCGGATCTCAGTTATACATGGACGGATTTCATTCAAATTTGGTACATACATTAAACATAATAGGACCTTGATGCACGTCATTTTTTTTTTCGGATCAAGTTCGAAATAGCCGACTGGCGGCCATTTTGTTTTAAAGAATTCAGTTCTGGATCCGTATCCGAGACATGTCTGGATTGATCAAGTTCAAACTTCACACACACAAGGTACATCATGTCACAAATATGTATGTGCATTTGTTTCATGATCTCATTAACGATAGCCAAATGGCGGCCGCTTTAAGGCCGAAAATGCATTGAAATCGCACATTTTCACCATTCCGGACCCGTATCTCAGTTATGCATGGATGGATTTTGTTCAAATTTGGTACATACATTAAACATAATAGGACCTTGATGCACGTCTTTTTTTTTCGGATCAAGTTCGAAATGGCCGACTGGCGGCCATTTTGTTAAAGAATTCAGTTCTGGATCCGTATCCAAGACATGTCTGGATTGATCAAGTTCAAACTTCACACACACATGGTACATCATGTCACAAATAGATATGTGCATTTGTTTCATGATCTGCTTAACAATAGCGGAATGATGGCCATTTTAAGGCCGAAAATGCATCAAAATCACGTATTTTCACAATTCCAGAACCGGATCTCAGTCATGCATGGATGGATTTTGTTCAGATGTAGCACAATGTGTTGTACATATGCAGGTGCATTTCGGTCATGATCTGCTTTGAATGTATCTGTCACTCAAATATGAACGGAACGGGACGTGTCATTGACAATGACTTGTTTGAAAACTTAAACTTATCCGGTAATCTGAAAGCACTTCTCAATAACAAAAATTCTGAAACTGTCCAAGCAATTGCCAAGTTTATCAGCGACTGTTTCACTAAAAGAGAGAACTTCATGAAAAGCAATTTACCAGCTGCCTCAAAATAACACCAAAAAATATTTAATAATATTTTCACAGTATTACTATTTATTTATTTCCTTTTTTTATTATTATTGCTTATGTATTTTATTGTTCCTTATATCCTTATTGTATTCTAATCTAGATCCCAGAGAGGATACGATATCAATAAAGATTGTTATTATTATTATTACTTTTTCATCAGCTGGGTGGATATCGAAAATTCAAAAATAACTTTGGTTTTGACAGTGTGTACGGTAGGTGGTCCAGTCACCAAGTGATGTGGCCATCATCTAAACTGAAGCAAATTTTTAAATAATCGCATACTAACAAATTTTGATCTAGCGACCAGCAACCAGCAGCCAGCGACCAGCAGCCAGCAACCAGCATATTAGTTACTTTGCTCAAATCTGGGTCAAATATACAGTACGCTACTATCTTGTCACGGCTTAGTCTTTTCCACGAAACGAAATGAAACGAAACAAAATAAAACAATATCAAATTTGTTAACGACATCGAAAATCGCCACGTCATGGAAATAAATTTCTCGAAAATATTTAGTTTGCAGCTCGTAACTAACATGACAGCTCAATAAATAAATACGAGTAACCACAGTAGTAGACTTGCTAAGGGCAAAAAAAAGGGTGATCGCTGCATTTTTTAGTACAAATGTCTCACTTGGCACAGATGTTCTTTGGGACAATTGAAAAATTTTCATCCAAAGAGACACTCTGTATCTATGCAAATAAGGCCTAATTTGCATAATTTATGCAAATTAATTAGAAAATTCCGAAAATAATATTAAAAAATATATATTCATCCAAAACAAATGTCTATCTTGGTATAAACTTTCTATGGGACAAGTAGAAAAGTATTATGCAAAATAAATCAAGTATTTATGCAAATAACCACCTTACTTGAATACATTATGCTAATTAGTACATGAAAATTGTCAATTATCGAGGTTCTTGTGAATTTGTATGCACTGAGTTTTTTGGTAAAAATGTCCTACTTAGCAAGCATGTTCTTTGGATCAAAGGAAAAATATTCATTCAAAGAAACACATGTCTCTATGTAAATAACACCTAATTAGCATATTATGCATATTAGAAACTAAATATACCAAATTCACCAATAAGCAAAAAGTACCAAATTTTAAATAACAAATTTTCCAGATATGAAGTGGTTATAAAGTTTGACCAAAATAAACTATTCATAAATATTCATAAATGGTATGAATAATGAATAAATTATGCAAATTAGAACAATTCAAATTGGATAATCTCAAAATATTAAAATCAATATTGATTTTATCCAGAAATGAGTGAATAAAGGCTCTTTAATGCAAAACACTGTTTCTTCTTTCAAACTACCTTTTAATTAGCATAAATTATGAAAATTAGTTCTGATAACTAGTGGAGCCTCACAATGGGAACTCACAATGTTTCATAATTTATATTAATATTCAATCGAATTTAAGTCAAGTATGCGAAGCTTAGATTTAGTATAGGAAAGTATGGTACAATTTATATTAATATAATTGTACCATACCTTCCCCGTTACTAAACCTAAGCTTCGCAAACATCCTTATGTTCAGTCACAGGATATCCAACTTTTATTTAATTAAAATGCAATTCTACGTTGTATTGCATTGTAATTGAGTTTAACTCCAATTAAAACGCAACCCTATATAGGATCACTTTTTAATCGAGTTCCTGTCGCAACTAATTAAAAGTGAATTCAACTATATTAAAAATGAATTCAATGTGTGGCGGTACAACTACGGTAAGACATGTATGTGTGTGTGTACATGTATGTATGAACTCATGAGTGTCTGTTTCACAGAGTTTCTACTCTCACTAAGGATCATTTTTGGCACATTTGCTTCTTTCTTATACTTAATTAAGTTACTTGTGCTCGTGCAAGGCTATTCACACAACACGTACAGCTGGGTCAACGTTCTTGAAATGATTTGTATTGTAGTGTAAACTGGTACAGGGGCGGCTTTGGAAGTGGTTTCACGGTCTTTTGACCCATTTGTGCAGCATTTAAGGTAGCGAGAAGGGAAATTTTCACTTTTTTCTTGATTTTTCACAAATTGATAAAATGATTACATTAGACCTTGATACATCACCCCAGGTTTACAAAAGATCGAAATTGCGAAATAACGTTGCTCAAATTAGTGTTTTAAAACACTAGCAGAAAAGACTACAACTGGCGTTTCGTGGATATTTGCATAATGTTTATCTTTGAAAGGGTTTAAATGATAACATCTTATCTGTATACTCTGTTGTTGACGATTCTGATATAACGGGTGATAAGCTTCCAGTTGCAAACAATGCGTGTTTATCTAACGTCCATTGTCAGCATTATTGTCAGTCGAGACTTCGACCGAGAAACATGGTCATACAGTACTCATTTCGCCCAACCTTCCGCTTTTACATCGACCGCTTATCGCTTAATTTCCGACCACGCGGTCTTGTCCGACCGGAAACCGACCGCATTGTAATCGCGTTTTTTTTTCGCTCGCTGGCTCGCTCACTGAAAACATTGACCGCTCGCCCAAACACTGATCACTGGCACATGGGTGGTCGAAATGGTGGTTTTGATAGTAAAGTGTGAACATACAACTAGTATTAACTATTATTACATTCTGAACGACACTTCAAATCTAATAGTTGTATTACACTTGTATCGTGAAAGCAACTGAACTGGGACCTCTTGTTACGTGTTTTGGGTGCTTGTTCTAGATGTAATATTTTTTTTTAATGAGACAGTTACGTGAAAAAAGCCTAGGTAACTCCTTTTGAGAGAGCAGAGAAACGAGGAAATGTTAGTGAATAATTCCAAAAATAACGATACCGAATCCACATCGGTCCACGTCTGGTAAAATTTGACATTGAATTTTTAAAATTAAGTCACGATCATTGAACGAGTTCGGTCTATACCGTATACGTACCATAAAAGTGTTCCCACAACAAATATTTTCGACTAAAAACGGCCATATGCCCTGAAAGAATCGAACAGAGCTTGACATGTATGAATAATTTATTGGGCTTAAAAGAAAAACGTGTCAAATTTAGTTATAGCTGTCATGAATTTGTTTTTGCGTATCTGTTGACCGACTTAATTAGTTGATTATTAGCGAATTGCTGTGTTATGTCTGTCATCGTGTAGGCCTATTTGAAGTTTTGGACGGAACTTGGCTCAGTGGTTTGGAACTAATTACAAGATACCGTCGCTATTCTGACATCTGTAGTTATTAATGTAGTGAACGATTAATCAAAAGATATGACGTATTCAGTACTTAGTGTGATTGGCTTTATGATTGAAGGTTACGCCCTAGAGTCTTTTACTGTTTTGTAATTGGTTAGAGTTGTGAAAATGAATAAAGAGAGTTTGAGTTGGTCTTGGCGAATACTCCACGACAGACGCAGTAGAGAGAAAGTGCAGTTCTGGGCAGTCGAGAGTCCAGTCCATGGGCGAGCCTTGACGCAGTCCAGTCTTGGGCGAGTCTTGGTTCAGCCTTGTGAGAGTCTTGGGGACTTTTCCCCAGGGCGCTGTGTCTTATAGAGTGCTCGAAAGACCGACTAAGACGAGAGCTGAAACGTATTTCGTTGTGTGTGTCTTATTTGACTGTAAAGTTAAAGTGACTTTCCCGATCCCGTACCTCAAGGGGACGAGATATAGAGACGAGACAAGATTTCCCCCTGACAAGTGTGGAGACCCCGAGAGAGTACAGAAATTTCCCCCTGACACGTGGTGTGAGAACCCTGGGCAGGTGTTTAACACACATTGACATCCTGTGAAGAGAAGTGAAATGGCAAAGAGGTGTCTTTCTTGTGAACCGAACTAACAGCTCGATGGCAGAGACGACTCAGAAACCACGCTTGACGACTCACGACTTTACCAGTATGGCACCGATGTACAACGCTGAAGAGATGAAGACCTCTGAACCCCTTATGAAGGATGAGTACCGGATAGGACTGTATAATTAAGAATTGAGCGACATTAAAGACAAGAAGATGATAAAGAACGACCCGGAATAACGCGACAAGAGAAGAGACGCTATATAGACTTTGATTAGAACTTTAGTTATCTGTGTATTGCTTAGAGAACCGCTGGTTGGACACTGTAACTGACACTGTGTAACTCAGGACGTTGAACCCTTTTCCAGAACCCTAACCCTATTGCTCAGTAATGTAATGTATTGCTTGCTTTTTCCTATCGTTTTTTCTTCCCCCCTTTTTTTTGTGATGTCGAATTGTATGTGTGTAAACGCCCAGATCTTTGTTTTGAAATGATATTTGGTGACGTGCGAGGTCCTTTATAACGATTTAAGCGCGCTTCAGTGGACGAGTATTTGCAACACAGTGTTTTGAGTTTTGTGAAGTTTTATGGTGTTTTAATGAGTTTATGAGTACGGATTATGATGGGGAAAGTAATGCCCTAATGGGTTTTTCAGAGTTTTGAGATTTGTCGATGTACAGAGATACCGACTTTTTAAGAGTTGTTTTTGTTTATGTGTTGTTTCCGGAATACTTCTGACGCTTTTTGAGTTGATAGCACCTTTGTAACGTTTTTTGATGTCTTTTGGAATGAGAGGTGGTGCGCTTATATACGTATTGTTTGATATCGCAAGCTTTTGTTCATGATTGACAGGATTATATGTAACTTAGTAGTTTCTATCGTTTTGCCTTTCCCGTCTTTTTTGCCAGAGGAGTAATGTATTATGAAAGCGAATTTGTCTTTGCATTCTGTTTCCACGCCGTATGACTTTTGTTTAGATTAACGACTTTTGAGTTCAGTTGAAGTTTATAAGCGTATGTGACAGGAGTTTGATTAATAGCTTTTTTTTATTCATTGTTTATTAGTTACCGCTTTGCAATGCTTTAACCGAGAGACGCATCCCTGGTAATCACGTGATCGTGCTGTCGACGGCCGCGATTGGCCGATCGCTTGGTTACACCGCCACGCCTTAGTTTTTTTGACCTTTTGATATAGAGTTTGTAACCTTAGTAACGGAGACAGTGCAGCCAAGGGTTACCCCAGCGAACCGTTTTGAGAAAAGTGAGTCGATTGGTAGCCTTTCCCTTGTTTTTGATTCATAACCGTTGATATTTGAGACTTTATAACCATTGTATTTAGACTTTATAATCATTGTACTTAATTAGTGTGTTTTACTCTTTTTGATTTATCCTTTTATTATTAGTATTGTATTTAACCCGTATGACGATGAGTGGCTGACGGTATTTTTGATTTGTGAACGTGCAATGCCGAGAGGCATATCTCAGTTTGGGTGAAGGGATGTGTCATGAATTTGTTTTTGCGTATCTGTTGACCGACTTAATTAGTTGATTATTAGCGAATTGCTGTGTTATGTCTGTCATCGTGTAGGCCTATTTGAAGTTTTGGACGGAACTTGGCTCAGTGGTTTGGAACTAATTACAAGATACCGTCGCTATTCTGACATCTGTAGTTATTAATGTAGTGAACGATTAATCAAAAGATATGACGTATTCAGTACTTAGTGTGATTGGCTTTATGATTGAAGGTTACGCCCTAGAGTCTTTTACTGTTTTGTAATTGGTTAGAGTTGTGAAAATGAATAAAGAGAGTTTGAGTTGGTCTTGGCGAATACTCCACGACAGACGCAGTAGAGAGAAAGTGCAGTTCTGGGCAGTCGAGAGTCCAGTCCATGGGCGAGCCTTGACGCAGTCCAGTCTTGGGCGAGTCTTGGTTCAGCCTTGTGAGAGTCTTGGGGACTTTTCCCCAGGGCGCTGTGTCTTATAGAGTGCTCGAAAGACCGACTAAGACGAGAGCTGAAACGTATTTCGTTGTGTGTGTCTTATTTGACTGTAAAGTTAAAGTGACTTTCCCGATCCCGTACCTCAAGGGGACGAGATATAGAGACGAGACGAGATTTCCCCCTGACAAGTGTGGAGACCCCGAGAGAGTACAGAAATTTCCCCCTGACACGTGGTGTGAGAACCCTGGGCAGGTGTTTAACACACATTGACATCCTGTGAAGAGAAGTGAAATGGCAAAGAGGTGTCTTTCTTGTGAACCGAACTAACAGCTCGATGGCAGAGACGACTCAGAAACCACGCTTGACGACTCACGACTTTACCAGTATGGCACCGATGTACAACGCTGAAGAGATGAAGACCTCTGAACCCCTTATGAAGGATGAGTACCGGATAGGACTGTATAATTAAGAATTGAGCGACATTAAAGACAAGAAGATGATAAAGAACGACCCGGAATAACGCGACAAGAGAAGAGACGCTATATAGACTTTGATTAGAACTTTAGTTATCTGTGTATTGCTTAGAGAACCGCTGGTTGGACACTGTAACTGACACTGTGTAACTCAGGACGTTGAACCCTTTTCCAGAACCCTAACCCTATTGCTCAGTAATGTAATGTATTGCTTGCTTTTTCCTATCGTTTTTTCTTCCCCCCTTTTTTTTGTGATGTCGAATTGTATGTGTGTAAACGCCCAGATCTTTGTTTTGAAATGATATTTGGTGACGTGCGAGGTCCTTTATAACGATTTAAGCGCGCTTCAGTGGACGAGTATTTGCAACACAGTGTTTTGAGTTTTGTGAAGTTTTATGGTGTTTTAATGAGTTTATGAGTACGGATTATGATGGGGAAAGTAATGCCCTAATGGGTTTTTCAGAGTTTTGAGATTTGTCGATGTACAGAGATACCGACTTTTTAAGAGTTGTTTTTGTTTATGTGTTGTTTCCGGAATACTTCTGACGCTTTTTGAGTTGATAGCACCTTTGTAACGTTTTTTGATGTCTTTTGGAATGAGAGGTGGTGCGCTTATATACGTATTGTTTGATATCGCAAGCTTTTGTTCATGATTGACAGGATTATATGTAACTTAGTAGTTTCTATCGTTTTGCCTTTCCCGTCTTTTTTGCCAGAGGAGTAATGTATTATGAAAGCGAATTTGTCTTTGCATTCTGTTTCCACGCCGTATGACTTTTGTTTAGATTAACGACTTTTGAGTTCAGTTGAAGTTTATAAGCGTATGTGACAGGAGTTTGATTAATAGCTTTTTTTTATTCATTGTTTATTAGTTACCGCTTTGCAATGCTTTAACCGAGAGACGCATCCCTGGTAATCACGTGATCGTGCTGTCGACGGCCGCGATTGGCCGATCGCTTGGTTACACCGCCACGCCTTAGTTTTTTTGACCTTTTGATATAGAGTTTGTAACCTTAGTAACGGAGACAGTGCAGCCAAGGGTTACCCCAGCGAACCGTTTTGAGAAAAGTGAGTCGATTGGTAGCCTTTCCCTTGTTTTTGATTCATAACCGTTGATATTTGAGACTTTATAACCATTGTATTTAGACTTTATAATCATTGTACTTAATTAGTGTGTTTTACTCTTTTTGATTTATCCTTTTATTATTAGTATTGTATTTAACCCGTATGACGATGAGTGGCTGACGGTATTTTTGATTTGTGAACGTGCAATGCCGAGAGGCATATCTCAGTTTGGGTGAAGGGATGTGTCATGAATTTGTTTTTGCGTATCTGTTGACCGACTTAATTAGTTGATTATTAGCGAATTGCTGTGTTATGTCTGTCATCGTGTAGGCCTATTTGAAGTTTTGGACGGAACTTGGCTCAGTGGTTTGGAACTAATTACAAGATACCGTCGCTATTCTGACATCTGTAGTTATTAATGTAGTGAACGATTAATCAAAAGATATGACGTATTCAGTACTTAGTGTGATTGGCTTTATGATTGAAGGTTACGCCCTAGAGTCTTTTACTGTTTTGTAATTGGTTAGAGTTGTGAAAATGAATAAAGAGAGTTTGAGTTGGTCTTGGCGAATACTCCACGACAGACGCAGTAGAGAGAAAGTGCAGTTCTGGGCAGTCGAGAGTCCAGTCCATGGGCGAGCCTTGACGCAGTCCAGTCTTGGGCGAGTCTTGGTTCAGCCTTGTGAGAGTCTTGGGGACTTTTCCCCAGGGCGCTGTGTCTTATAGAGTGCTCGAAAGACCGACTAAGACGAGAGCTGAAACGTATTTCGTTGTGTGTGTCTTATTTGACTGTAAAGTTAAAGTGACTTTCCCGATCCCGTACCTCAAGGGGACGAGATATAGAGACGAGACGAGATTTCCCCCTGACAAGTGTGGAGACCCTGAGAGAGTACAGAAATTTCCCCCTGACATAGCCATAACTTTTTTAGCGCGGAAGTTGCCAACAACTGTAAACAAAAATCGTGAATTTCATAGATTCGAATAAAATAAAGCAAGCGATTGATAAGGATGATTATTAATATTTTCCCCGATGCTCTTCGAATTTTTATTTTTTTTATTTCAAGGTAAGAAATGGCTAGTTGAAGTTGCATTGTCTTCAATGCGGTTGTTTCACCGCGAACAACTCTAGCTCTGTTTTTGCATGGTTTAGTTTTGCGATGTAAAATAAAATATATATTAAAATAATAATACTTGTTTAATTATTTGGGGTTTCAGCCCACAAATTACGGACATGATCCCCATGAATTACGGTCAATGTTTGTCTTCTCTCGGCTGATTGTCACGGTGTTGATCGACGCTCTTCCTAAACTCAGCCTGAGTATGGAGAAACCAACTGGGATCGACATTCCAAACAAACAATCGAAATTATCAACGAAAGACGAGATTTTTCTAGATATTTACAAACATACTGTCATGATAAACATATGTAAAATTAACAAATACACAAAGAGGTGTAATATTAGGTTTTATTTTAGACTTAGAAATATTTTCTTTCACTCAGCCCATGCATGTAACTGCCATTTAGATTTACGGTCCTTAGGCATCGGGGGAAACAACAATAGTTATACAAAACACATTGCAAAGACTCAACAATCGGGAAAGAAACCTCAGACAACCATGTCGTACTTGTGTTGAAATACATTTTGTATTTCACGTCAGAATATTGTTTAAAATAAAATATTCAGTCACGGCCAAATCGAGGTCAAAGGGTCAGGTTGCGTGCATATAATTATAGATAGTTAAAACAAAAAGTATTTGAACTTTTGTCAGCTGTTCAACATCTATAAAAAACAAAAAGACAATTATAAGACAATGTGAACCTCGGAAATTATTCTGTTAGTCCGAATTTTAAATGCGCACGAGCGAGCAGATGGGCGGTGATATTTCAGGGTTTGTGCGGTCGAAAATAAAGCGGAAATTGCCCGGTCGAATTCATCAAACGGTCGCAAAAGCGAGAGAAAAAGGTGATTGGAAAGCGGAAGCGGGCGGGAGGTTGTGCGAAAGGAGTACTGTAACTTTGCACAACTTTCTTTTAAATCGTTTTATTTTCCAAGTCAATATTCTATTTTACTAATACATTTTTTTTTCTAACGCAATGGGGAAGAAAAGAAAGAAAGCGTTGACAGACGAGGTAAAGAAAAATCTGCCACTCAGTGTCGCACTCTGACACAGCATTTTCTTTCAAACATCGGCCACTTTGTTTCACCATGAAAACCGTTTTATTAGATGTCTTATCAGAGACACTTGAAGGATTAGCTTGTTTGTAAACTGTCAGCATGTATAGTGGGACAGTAATGTTTGTCAGAGGATTATCCTTCGTTGTTCGTTTGCATAACAATGGAAAACCCGAACGTTCCTGAGTACGGACTCAAATGCCAGCAGTTTTCTTCATTTTGCACGCTCGAGCTTGAAATTATTAATTATCTGACACTCTTTATGAGTTCTATGATATCAGTGGTTAATATGTTTGGCCATTTTTAGTGTATATTTATAATAATGCAGCAAATCTACAGTGTTTTATTAACCAAAACTGTTTTTCGCGTTTTTCTCGAGTTGAAGTTTTGATCGAGTACGACTCATTGGGACCGCCGCCAAATCAAGTGCGTTTGGACTAGGACATTCAAACTCGCAGTTATCGTTCAAAAGATAATGATGGTGCGAAATATGTCTGGGTTTTTAAAGAAAATGCTTTGTCACAGAATAATAGTCTGTTAAAGGTGCCAAGTATGAAATAATTTAAGGACAAAAAAACAAACCTACATAGAAATCGGAATAATAGCTCTTTTGATTATCGGAGACGCATTTCAATGGGCTTGATTACAGACAATGCATGACGTAAATTTCACCAGGAAATTCCGCAGTGTGCTCTCGCAATCGCATACTTAGTCATTTTTACAAGGTTCGCCATTTTTGATGTCACGTGATAATTATGTAAACAATGACTGTCCAGTTTGTGCGAACTTGTATCTCTATACTTAGTCTTTTGATATATATAACCTAAATTACTGTTCTCAACGAGACAACAGACAGAGAATGTTTTATTTAAAAACGTCACAAAACCCTTCTCGCTACCTTAAGACCATCTTCTGCTCTGTATGTACCTGATATGTTGAGAAGTGCTGCAGGGTGCTGATGCCCGTCCCATGCAAAACAGACTGGGAGGATGCAGTTGCAGATGATGGATTGTAATCAATGTTCAACCCCTCCTGTTGTGAAGACTCCTTTGATGGCTTGAAAACGTAGAACGAAACCTTCATGTTCCCAACACACAATGCCCCGCTCTGCAAGTGTATCCACAAGACTCTCCTTACCTGTTTTCATGTGCACCTTCATTGCTAGCATGATGGATAATAGATTTTCCTGTTCACGTGGATGGCGTAGCACACTCTGTGGATTCGATGACACTTTGCCTACAGAGTTATACATGATCATTTGAGCCAATGACGATACCATCTTCTCTGAATAAGCAGGAGGTGTGCCAACAGCAATACCAGGACCATCTAACAACATATGCAAAAAGGATCTCAACAAAAGCACAACAGAATCCGCTTTTGGGTTTATGTTGAAAGAACCAGAATGGCTGCCCTTTGTCCAACATATCTCTGCGAAGGATCTTCACTGTCTGTGCCAATATTCTCATGTCTGTTCTCGTGTCGTGCTCTTCATCTCCTAGAGCGCTTGCCTGAGGTCCTCATCAAATACCAAACCCGACTACCAGATGGCTTTTGGATCGCTTTGATATCAGGTATACGACTGGTAATATCATATCATAGTCGTGTGACTCTGAGGGTAACCAAGAGATGCAGGACGCTTATCATATAGCGCTTTCAAATGAGCCATGTTGAAAACTATACCAGTTGTGCGATGATCTTTGATGTACTTTATGAGTTCCTGAAAAGCTCGGGCCTTCATTACTTTGGCTGTATAGGATTGACTAGCAGATTGGTCTGCTGCACTTGCCTTTCTGTGAGCATGTCAGGTGATAAACTGCATCCAAAGCAATCATGTCATCTATTGACAGTTTATCCTGGAGATGCACATTACCAGTCATCCTTGTCGCATCATGGACTTTTTCATCAAACCAAGTGTCAATGGCTTTCTTAAGTTCTTCACATTCTTGGCTTTCTCACAGAAGAAACATTTAGTGTTGAGATAATCTTCTTTCACGTTTGATGGTCATGGCACATTTTCCCGGCAAGAATTCAGCCACCTCACCTTAATCGGGCTTTGACATTGTACGCTAACTTCTGCTTTTCTTTTGGCCAGATCCGCTTTTCTGTTGATTATACTGCGCTCCTGAAATTTTTGTGCCATACTACTTTATTTGTCATCATTAATTGGACAATTCTACTGTTAGTGTCCGCACCATCACCATTGCCAGCTAACAAATGTTTACTACTACAAAGCAAGGCAACTCAACATACGCACTCAGATCTCAATACAAAGTATACAAGTTTCAATATTTATGTAGTTGTGTATTAATTCCTCTAGAAATTATTTATCAATGTTTGAGAGTAATATCTTTGAAGACTTATTGAAATAACGATAGTTCTCTCTTTAAAGCGGGGCTTATCATATGAGTGATTGTCCGTTTCAATGTTTTACTTTTTCGACTTCTTCTTGAAAACTACAAGCCTGAATGATACTTGGTCTATATGTACCTTGGGTAGACCTCTCTTAGATTTGTTAATTTCATGCTGATTTCTTCAATTCTCTCATTTTGGTGAATATATTTGGTAAAAAGTGATATTTTCGACTTCTTTTAAAAAAAAACAAGTCCGATTGCTTTTATATTACATATATACGAGGGGCATTCAATAAGTAATGCCACTGACCCATTTCCTATAGCTGGAGAATAATGACACTTGGCACCCAGAGTTATGCATTTCTCTCATCGTTTGATGCAGCTCTGGACACTGTATTTGTAGAACACCCCAGGTTGGTCCTCCAACCACGTCGTAACTTCAAAAATCAAGGCTGCATCATCTGGGAAACGCTTTCCTTTCAAAAACAACTTCATGGCTGGGAAAAGATGAAAGTTCAGAGGGTGCAAGGTGAGGAGAGTAAGGGGGTGGAGGAGGAGTTCATAGCCACACACCCGTGCTTCTGATCTGGTGACATGCGAGTTGTGGACTGGAGCGTTTTCCTGCAGGAGGAGGATACCTTTGCTGATCTTGCCCTACCTCTCGATTTTGATAGCTTCTCTTAATTTAATCAAAAGTGAAGTGTAATAGGCTCCTGTAATGGTGGTACAGGAAATCTGTCATCGCTACTTCGTGCTGGTCTCAGAAGATTGTGAGCATGGCCTTGCCATGTAGGTGGTAAGTCCAATTGCTTCCACTGCATTGACTGTGCTTTGGTCTCTGGATCATAGTGATGGACCAAAGTTTCATCCTGTGTAATGAGTCTTTTGAAAAACTTTGACTCATCTTCTTGGCACATCTCCAAATTCATCCTCGAGCACTTGACGCGTTCTTGCTTCTGGAAATCCATCTAGCAGACACCTTATGCATATGCAAATGGTCATAAATGATAGTTTCCACAGACCCTGTACTAATGTTGACCTCTTGGGCTATTTGGCGAACAGTAATGTGTCGATCTTCCAAAATGGCCGCCTCAACTTGACGGACAGGTGCCTCAATGGCAGAAGAGGGACAACCAGGTCTGGGATCTGTTTCCACGGACTTCTGGTTATGTTTCAATTCAAAATGCCAGCGTTTTACAAGGTCATATGATGGGGCATCGTCACCATAAGTTTCTTTCATTTCATCAATAGTCTCCTTTGGAGTGCGTGCTTTCAGATACAAAAAACGGATCACTGGCCCCATTTCACACCTGACTCAGTTCAAACACCTGTAAATCAGAAACTACAATTTTTTTAGCAACAAAACTCATAGAGATGTAAATCATTACAGATGCTAAATTTCATCTACATCAGACAACTGGAAGTGAGTCAGAGGCATTACTTATTGAACGCCCCTTGTATCTCAGTCGACATGCTGCTTGTTTATTCCCACGTTCACATAGCAATGTACATTATATGCAATTTGGAGGTTATTTAAACAAATACTGAGTAAAATTTAGTTCAAATTCCCTCTACTTCCTAATTGGACATCATTCAAAGTAAGACCATTTTTTTGTGTCTGTTTTATTTTTTCCATTGGTGAATTTTGTATTTTGAGGTTCTAATATGCATAATATGCTAATTAGGTGTTATTTACATAGAGACAGTGTGTCTCTTTGGTTGAATCTTCTCCTTGTGATCCAAAGAACACGTGTGCCGAATAGCAAGTTTGTACCGAGAAATGCAGTGCATAAAAACCTCGAAAATTAATAATTTTCATGCACTAATTAGCAGAATTTATGCAAATTAGCTGGTTATTTGCATAAATACAAGATTTATTTTGCATGATATTTTTCTGCTTGGTCCATAGATATTTTATATCAAGCTAGACATTTGTTTGACATGAATAAATATTTTTTAATAATATTTAGAAAATTTTCTTAATAATTTGCATAAATTATGCAAATTAGGCCTTATTTGCATAGATGCAGAGTGTCTCTTTGGATGAAAAATTTTCAATTGCCCCAAGGGACATGTGTGCCAACTAGGACATTTGTACTAAAAAATGCAGCGTTTACCCCCTTAGCAAGTCTACTACGGTGTGATAGAGAGATTGTGGAGTAACTATAACCACTGTTGAGGAACGGTGCTATAACATGGCATGACCGCCATTTCGAGTGACAAAACATGGAACGACCCAAAACGAGCCAAACTACCCCAAGACGAGTCAAAAACGAGCCAAACGGACCAAAAACTACCCAAATGTGTCACAAACGAACCAAAATTAGGAACAAAATAAAAAGTGTGAGCGATCAGCCATTTTTGAAAGGATACTTGGAACTGACAGTTGGGGGCGCTATCCCCAAACGACACAATAAATTAATAAAAATCTCTTGATAATATGAGCAAGTAAATACTAAATAATTATAACACAATAAATAAAGTAATGCATAATAATTTTAAGTATTAAATAATTATTAACAAAATAAACACTATACTAGATGATTATTAAGAAGTAACCAGTAAATTAACTAATTAAATAAGGCATCGCAATAATTAATTAAATACATAAATAAAGTCTGAACCTACTATTTCCAAGCTGTACTGGAAATGGAAAAACAAACAAAGGGCATAAAAAAATGTCTAATAAGAATAAAAATACTGTAAAATTATATTAAAATTAAAGATGGAGGGATATTACAACGCGTTTTTCACAAAAGACAGTCTCACGCGTTGTAAAATTGCGTTGTGACTTGTGATAAGGGCGACCAGTAAATTTGGCTGGGGTGATTTTATAAGCAACGAAATTTGAGGGAATTGTTGTACTTAGATCGAAAAACGGACTCGCCCATTTAATTTTCTGACTCACTGTGGATGACGCTATAAAAATATAGAGTTGAATATTAGAGATGTTGGAAGACAATTACTTTGTTCTTAAGTTTTGAGCTGGATTTTTCACGATGGAGCAGCTGTAATATTGTCGCCGCTCTATTATAGGAGTAAGTTATTTTTTTTTAACGTTTGTTTTATGAAATTGTCTCTGTATATTTTTTGACAAAATCTACTCACGAGTTTATTATGAAAATATCCGATTGAATAAATATCACTGCGCACATCGCCCATGATTGTTAAACATCTAAAAGCTCAAAGGGGTAAAGGGTGTCACGTGAAACGTTATGTAGATTGCTTCTGCCTCATACCTGGTGGCCGTCACTTGTCGCGCTTTCTACTGGTTAGTTAAATGCGTCCATGCAACAAAATTATTTTAACACTATTTTTATATGTCACATGAACAAATAGAGCGTATAGTCCAGAACACTGAAAGGATAAAATGTGTTTAAATATTATCGATCCGTCATCCTCGATCATTATGAGATGACCGCGATTGGTCATATGTTACATTAGCCCGCAATCAAAATTCTTTTTTAAAAATACAATTGTCACTACGACAGGCAAAGCTTTGAAAATTACAGCTAAACTATAAATCTTAATTGCTTACTGCTAATTAATTCATTGAAATAACGCCACAACTTAGGTTAGCCATGTACCAATTTATTATTGTCTGGTGTATTATAATTGTGTATTAGTGTCTTTATCATTTTATTATTTGCATACGTGCATATATTCATTACGATTTTTGATTTATTTACTTGTGTTGACTTCTTCTGAGACATCTGCTAATTAGCGAGATGGGAACAGCGCCTCCAACTGCCAGTTCAAAGTATCCTTTCAAAAATGGCTGACCGCTCACCTTTTTGATTTTGTGCCCAATTTTGGTTCGTTTGTGACTAATTTGGCTAATTTTTGGTTCGTTTGGTTCGTTTTTGGCTAGTTTTAAATTATTTGGCTAGTTTTGGTCGTTCCATGTTTTCTCAATCGAAATGGCGGTCATGCCATGTTATAGTTAATACTCGTATTTATTTATTGAGCTGTCGTGTTAGTTACTCGTATTTATTGAGCTGCAAACTAAATCTTCTCAAGAAATTTATTTCTATGACGTGGCGATTTTCAATGTCGTTAAAAAATTTGATATAGTTTTATTTCGTTTCGTTTTGTTTTATTTCGTTTCGTGGAAAAGACAGCCTCTTGCCACAGATTGTTTAGTAGTGGACTGTTCGGTGACCATTGAATTAGCCCATGATTCATATTTTATGTGTATTAATTTATTCATAAATTTTCGTGACTGACAGTACTGCCCAAATTTTAGTCAAAAAAACGCAACTGGTGAAACTGAAGAGCATCGCCAGGCGATGGACGCGGGGCTCTTTGGCAACTGTTCCAAGATCGCTTATTTTAGATAGATCTTGGACGAAAACGGAAGCGAGTACAACGTGAACAGTGTCTTTGCTGCGTTGGTAAACAACTACACTTTACTGAGTGTCGGCCATGCCGTTCAAGAACAACACAATACTACGCATGCGTACAACATTAACATAATCATGTAAAAGGTTAAATATATAAAACTACGGTATCTGAATACCACTTGTTACATCCTTTCTTCTTTATGAAATAAGTGATAAGTCAATATTCTTATAATATTCCTACTGAATCCCAAATCTAGTGTTCTTACTAAATCTCAAAACTAGTGTTCTTACTGAATCTCAAAACTAGTGTTCTTACTGAATCTCAAAACTAGTGTTATTACTGAATCTCAAAACTAGTGTTCTTACTGAATCTCAAAACTTCTTAGAACTAAGAGTTCTTAATTTTCGATATAGTCTTTCAGATATGCAGGTTTTCTAAAAATTCTACCTGATCGTGTCTTAATCTCTGATTGGTCATTATTCACTGGTAATTCCGCATGTTTCTGTTGATTTTCTCTCACTTGTGGTGGTCGGGAAATTTCTGAGTAGACATCACTTGTGTTTGGATGGTATGTTTCTGATGTCTTCCGCAGGTGTCTGCGGTTTCTGTGATATGTTCCGCCTTCTTTTGTTGTCACTTCAAATGATCTTATGTTGACCTGGCGATCTACTTGTGCTTTTTTCCATACTTTATCTGATTTGTTCTAAGGCATCATTCTCACAGTATCTCCTTGGTTAAGTGTTGGTAGGTCTTTGGCATCCTTGTTGTAGTAATATGCTTGTCTATCCTTGTTCTTCTTTATTTCCTGATTCACTCTCTGGTTAATTGCTGGATTGAGGAGTTTGTCAGTGATGGGTAATAATGTTTTGGTTCGCCTATTCATCAGTCGTTGTGCTGGGCTTGTAGTCATGCCTTGAGTTGGTGTGTTTCTGAAGTCAAGTATTCCGAGGTATGGGTCTGTTCCTGCTAGTTTGGATTTTCTCATTATGCTCTTTGCTGATTTCACAGCATTTTCTACTTTCCCATTACTTTGTGGATACCTTGGGATGATGTAATGTGTTTAAAGTTCCAAGCCTTGCTAAATTTCTCAAATTCCTCTGATCCTTCCTGTGGTCCGTTGTCTGAAATACAAATGTCTGGCATTCCATGACGGGCAAAGTGAGCTTTGAGCTTTCTGATGATGGTCTTTGTCTCTGTGTTGGGTAGGTAGTCTACTTCCCAAAAGTTGGAGAAATAATCTACTGTGACCAGGTAGTCATTTCCATCAAATACGAATTGGTCAATGCCAACTTTGGCCCATGGTCTGACTGGGACCTCATGTGTGATCAAAGTCTCCTTTTGTTGCTGCGTTCTAAACATATGACACACGTCACATTTGTCAATGTAGTCTTTGATTTCTGCATTCATTCCAGGCAATATAAGCATTCTCTTGCTCTTCCGAGACATCCCTCTGTTCCAAGATGTGATGAGTGGACACGTTTAAGCTTGTCATGTCGAAGTGACTTGGGGATTATAGCTCACTCTCCTCTGAATATTATGCTATCTTGGACACTGAGTTCATGTCGAACCTGGAAATATGGTGTTAGTGCTATTGGCATCTCAGCCTTGGTTTCTGGAAACCCATTTTGAATCATACTTGTCAAGAGCTGTAGGCTCTGATCGCTTTCTGTGTGTGTCTTGATGTCCTGACATCTTGGCTGTGAGAGGCGCAGACTCTGTACCATGTTGACTGACTCTATTTCTACTTGCGGTTTTTTTTGGTGGCTGATCTGTCAAATATGCTCGGCTCAGTGTGTCAGCTAGATACATTTTCTTCCCTGGGTGATATACTAAGTTAATGTCATATTGTTGCAATCTTAGTAACATTCTCTGTAATCGCTTTGGTGTGCTATGCAGTGGTTTCTTTATGATAACTTCTAAAGGCTTATGATCAGACTGTACTGTGACCTCTCTGCCGTAGGTATACTGGTTGAACTTTTCCACTCCGAACACAACAGCCAACATCTCTTTTTCAATCTCAGCATATCGCTTCTCAGTATATATCAGGGCTCGGCTTGCGAATGCTACTGGCTGACCTTTCTGTGTCAATGCTGCGCCTAGTTCTGCTTCTGATGCATCTACTTGTAATGTAAGTTCTTCTTTTTCATCATAGTACTTCAGCACAGTATGGTCACTAACTAGCTGTTTGATTCTTTCCATGGCTTTGTCGTGTATTTCCAACCAACACCATTCAGTTCCTTTCAGTGTTAGATCTCTAAGTGGTTTGCATTTTTCACTTAGTTTTGGTATGAATTTGCTTAGGTAGTTTACAAAGCCTATGAATTTCTGTACTCCCGCTACATCTTCAGGATTTTCCATTTGTCTCACTGCGTCAACCTTTTTTGGATCTGGTAGGAGTCCTTTTTCTGAGATGATGTGTCCAATATATGGAACTTCGCTTAATCTGAGCTTGATTTTCTCTTTGTTGAGTTTCAAGTTGCGCTCTCTGCAACGTTCCATTAAGGCTTTCAACTTGATGTCCTGATCTGCAGTGGCTTGTTCAACCGTATCTCCAACTCCATAGATCAATATGGCGTCCACTATGGACTTGACTCCTGGAAGACCCTCAATGGCTTGATCTTGTCGACGTTGGTATTCCTCTGGTGCCGTTGAAATACCAAAGGGCATTCGTAACTAACGGTAGCGGCCAAAAGGTGTGTTGAAGGTGGTCAGATAAGAGCTCTCTTCATCAAGTTCTATGTGCCAAAATCCATTCTTGGCATCCAATACCGTGAACACCTTTGCATTATCCACATCGGGCAGTATATAATCTATGGTTGGCATTGGATAATGACTTCTCTGGAGGGCAGTATTCAGGTCTCTGGGATCTATGCAGATTCTACATTTGTCTGGTCTCACGACTGCCACTAAGCTTGAAACCATGGTGTAGGTTTTGTTACTTGAGCTAAAATGTTCTCATCCACAAGCTTATCCAGTTTCTTCTTCATTGGACCTTTGATGGTTACTGGCATTTTCCTGGGTGCATGTACAACTGGCTTCACATTTGGGTCTATTTTCAAATGGTACTTCCCTTCAAGTAATCCAGTTCCTTCAAAAACGTCGGGATATTCATTTAGAAGTTGTGCTGGTGTAATTGGCTGTACACCCTGATTATTCACCACTGCTTGCGTCTGACTTGTCTTTTCTTCACTTTTGTCATTTACTGCGTGTATCTGGTCATAGTTGATCTTTACTAAACTCATCTGCTGTATTGCTCTGCTTCCGAGCAGTGGGGTACTTTGCTCATCATCCATAACTACAAATGGTGCTAAATACTTTTTTCCATTTCTCGGGTTTACCATTTTCACTTTGGTATGTCCCAATGGCTTCAATGTTGCTTTGTTGTACATGATCAGTAACTTTCCAGAATCCGTGATTTCATATTCATTGATCTTGCTTGAGCATGATTTAGGAATAATGTTGCATGTTGCTCCCAAATCTAGTTGAAACTTCACAGGGTGTTTGTCTATATTCATTGTAGCAAACACTTGTTTCGCCTAAGGGCTTTCTGTTACCTTGTTCACCTCTTCACTTTCAGCTAATGTTATTGACTGAATTTCTTCATAATTGTCATCGTCACTGTTGTCTTCCATATCTTCTGCCAAACAGTGAACCTTTTTCTGGCTTTGGTTTCTTTTCAAACAACATTTAGCGAAATGATTCATCTTCTTGCAGTAGAGACATTTCTTGCCATATGCTGGGCATTTCTCTTTGCTCCTCTTGTGTTTTGTTCCACAGTATTTGCAAGTAACTGTGTCTTGTGCTTGTTTCCACTGCGGTTTCTTAAATCTATGTTGCTGCTGTTTCACTGCCATAACCATTGCTGGGGCCTCTAATGTTTTAATCTGCTCTTTGGATATTTCTGCAGCTTTGCATGTCTGTATGCATTTAGTGAGGTCCAGGTCAGATTCCCTCAGCAGTCTTTCTCTGAGTCTGGAGTCATTTATCCCACAAACTATTCTGTCTCTAATTAGTGATTCTTGTAGAGTCAGAAAATTGCATGTTGCAGCTAGGATTTTCAGATCTGTGACATATTTTTCCAGTGGTTCATTTGGCTCCTGGTTACGAGTGAAGAACTTGTAGCGTTCCACAGTTTCATTTGTCTTAATGTTGCAGTAGCTGTCAAAAGCTTTTATTATTTCATCCAGCTTTCGGTCCTTTTCATCTCCAGTAAGTTGCATGGTTTCATAAATCTCTCTACCTTCTCTGCCAATAAGGTATAGGGAAAGCTTGCATTTCTGGCTTTCCTGTTTACCTGCCATTGCTAAATCCACATACAGCAGTAATTCTGCTTTCCATCTTTTCCAAACTAAAGATAGATTTTTTGCATTGACATCAAGCGTGTCTGGTGCTCTAAGGTGCTCCATAATGCATTAATACTTTCAACTGTATCAAGAATTACTTCAAAATTGCTGGAATGCAACTTTCTGTGAATTATGATTATACTTCTGGGACACTGTATTTTCTTGCACAATTATTGCTGTTCTGGGCTACCGTACCTCGCCACATACACATTGCGTCCCAATCTCACGTGCGTGAGATTGATTGTTTTTTAGTGCGTTCTCACGTTAAAATCGAAAATGCATGAGATCCCTTATAGGGTTTTGCGTCCCAATCTCACGTGCGTGAGAATGATTGTTTTTAGTGCGTTCTCATGTGAAAAAGAAACATTGCGTTAGAACCCAAAATCACGTGCGTGAGAATGATTGCTTTTAAGTGCGTTCTCACGTGAAAAGAAAAATGCGTGAGAACCCACTAAAAAAACAATCATTCTCACGCACGTGAGATTGGGACGCAAAACCCTATAAGGGATCTCACGCATTTTTCTTTTCACGTGAGAACGCACTAAATAACAATCAATCTCACGCACGTGAGATCGGGATCTAACGCATTTTCGTTTTTCACGTGAGAACGCACTTAAAAACAATCATTCCCACGCACGTGAGATTGGGACGCAAAACCCTATAAGGGATCTCACGCATTTTTCTTTTTCACGTGAGAACGCACTAAAAAACAATCATTCTCACGCACCTGTTGTCAAAGCTAAGTGATTCGGAAGGTGAACCATCAACATTTTGGAAGCTGTTACGAGACTTAAACTCAGATTGTTTAGATAACAATAACAATTCAATTGAGCCCAATGAATGGCTGTCTTACTTTAAAAAGCTTTTAAACAATAACAGCCTATCAACTGATTTAGAAACAAATTGCCCTAATAAAAACAATTTAAATGAAATTAGTCAAACTGATTGGACTGTTGAGAACAAAACAAACAGCAAAAATTATTTAAATGCCCAAATCACTATACCTGAAATCAAAAAAAAGCAATTAATCAACTTAAACTAAATAAAACATCAGGGGAGGACGAGCTCTGTAATGAAATGTTTAAATTCGGAGAATTCTACATTCTTGAAGGGCTTCAAAAATTGTTTAGTCATATATATAATTCAGGCATTTTTCCAGCCAGTTGGAACACCAGCTTAGTCGTTCCTATTCACAAATCAGGGTCCAAGACAATTCCTAATAACTACAGAGGAATTGCAGTATCTCGCTACTTAGGAAAACTGTATCCTGAACCCTAGGCTAATAGCATACTTGGACAAACAAAATATTATTTCAAAGCATCAATTCGGTTTTAGGAAAAACTGCAGGACCACAGACAATCTCTTTATATTAAAAACAATTGTACAAAAATATCTCTATAATAATAGCCATTCAAAAGATATCAAAACCTCAAAAATTGTTTAGTCATATATATAATTCAGGCATTTTTCCAGCCAGTTGGAACACGAGCTTAGTCGTTCTTATTCACAAGTCAGGGTCCAAGACAATTCTTAATAACTACAGAGGAATTGCAGTATCTAGCTACTTAGGAAAACTGTATCCTGAACCCTAGGCTAATAGCATACTTGGACAAACAAAATATTATTTCAAAGCATCAATTCGGTTTTAGGAAAAACTGCAGGACCACAGACAATCTCTTTATATTAAAAAACAATTGTACAAAAATATCTCTATAATAATAGCCATTCAAAAGATATCAAAACCTCAAAGTCTAACAAAATCTATGCTTGCTTCATAGATTTTAGAAAGGCGTTTGACAGTGTGTGGCATAATGGTCTCTATTTCAAACTCCATAAAAATGGCATATCAGGTAAAATGTTTGATATAATAAAAAACATGTATGAAAACAACAGATACAGAATTAAAACAAAAGAGGGTTTAACTGAGAGCTTTAAATCAACAGTTGGAGTCAGACAAGGGTGCAATCTTAGCCCTACTCTTTTTAACATTTTCTTAAATGATCTACCTGACTGTTTCAACTCTGAAAACTGTGACTCCCCCGTTCTTGATAATTTAAAAGTAAGTTGTCTCCTATATGCAGATGATGTTGTCATTTTATCTAAATCTGCTAGGGGGCTACAAAACTGTTTAAACGACTTAAAAATATATACATCAAAATGGCGCCTGGCTGTTAATACAGAGAAAACAAAGGTTATTGTATTCAATAAATCAAACAGAGCCCTGAGCAATAATATATTCTTCTTCGCTGAAAAAGAAATTGCCATTGTTAAGCAAATTAACTACCTGGGTATAACTATAAGTGCTAATGGCAAACATAAAGAGGGTATCAATAATTTAAAAAATAAAGGGATGAAAGCTCTCTTTGCTTTGAAATGCAAACTCGGTTATGACAACTCACTAAACATACCCCTCCAACTATCTTTATTTGACAAACTGATAAGACCCATTATTGTATATGGTAGTGATGTTTGGGGTGATGAATGCACAACCAAGTCTGCAATTGAGGATGTCCATCTTTCATTTGGTCGGTTCATTCTTGGTCTCTCAAAATTCACATCAAAAATGGCTGTTTATGGTGAGCTAGGAAGGTACCCCATTGACTGTTTTACCAAGAAACAACGACTTAAATATTTCAACCGGGTAACAAACTCTGATAACACATTACTAAGAGAAGCCTACTTAGTAAATAAGAATGTAAAAAGTAAATGGTTTACAAGTGTAGAAACCCTCATGCAAGATATAGATGTTGTCACCATTGTAAACTCAAGTGAAAAAATAATTAAGAAAAATTTAGACTTTATTCATAAAAAAATAAACAAATCATTTGCGAACCAATGGATCTTAGACATGCATAATGATAATAGAAAACAAACCTTGGCTAAAAACAAACTAAGAACATACAGACTTTTCAAACAAGATTTAAAAATTGAAAATTACCTAATTAATATGCAGAACCATGGTCTTAGAAGGTTAATTGCAAAATTCAGGACAAGCAACCATGACCTTAAAATTGAGAAAGGCAGACATAATAATGTGCCGCTGGATAAAAGAACATGTGATATGTGCAGCCAAAATATAATTGAGGATGAGCAACATTTTGTAATGAAATGTCCAGCTTACAGTCACCATAGGGACAAATTATTCCTGACTGCACAAAATAAAGTTCCAAATTTTGTTAAAGAAAATAGTCAGAATAAATTCATTTTGATTATGGCAAACCATACTCTAACACCAGCCTTAGCTGTCTTCCTAAAAAACAGCTATGGAACAAAACAGCAACAACTATCAGTGTATTAGGCTACATTTTGTGTTCATTCTATATTCTGTATTCACCATTGGCTGCAAATTGTCTTTATTGTTTTGTATTTGTTTTATTTTTTTAGAAAAGTTTTTCTTTTTTGTTTTCTTTTTTAGATTGTAGTTTTTTTTAATTTCTTTCTGTAAGACCCTTTTTATCCTTTCCTAAGGATTTTATGCGTCTAATAAAAAAAATAAAAAAAAAAATATTGCGTAAAGCGCAAATACCTATGGGAAGGAGATTGGTGAGATACGTTGTGTCGTCACAAGACGCGCTGTATCGGCCCTAGGATGAGGAATGTTCCCGCTGCGCCAGCGCGGCGTCCACGAGCATTTCAGAACGTCCTTCAGATGCGCGTGGCCGCCTGGACGGTTTAGAAAATATACAATACAGGATTATACATATTTCATTGGGCATTATACTACAATATATTCACTATGGGACGAAATAATATTTAGAAACATTAGAACTGGCAGACAAGGAAACGGGTAAGTCGGTTTACATCGCAAAATTGGTTTTTCACCTCACATGCAGCCGGCGGTCGACTCGAGTCTCCGATGATAGATGTTATGTTTTTTTCCCCACAAAGCAAGTGATATTATTTGAGCATCGTAAACTGCACATTAAAGATTGACGATGCAAGGAGAGGACAGGGGTGGAAGTGATTGTGAAGCATAGCGGTCCATATACTGTCGGTGGCATGCAATGAAATGGCATCGATGAGCAGAGGATGCACCAAGGGATTACTGGGGGAGCATGGTGGGTTCTCTCTCGTAATAACTAGAAAATTTATAAATGATTAGCGACATGTTCTTGCGCCTGTGTTACTTCCAGGGCGGATACAGGATTTCTGAAAAGATGGAGTCAGGAATTTGAATAATAAAAACAAAATTAGTCATATTGTATTTGTGAGCACACATATTTCCTTCCCAAATTACCACCCAGCAGGCCTAATCAGTGATCAGGATCAAGGCTTTTATATTAGGGTGACGATCAGTGATCAGGATCAAGGCTTTTATATTAGGGTGACGATCAGTGATCAGGATCAAGGCTTTTATATTAGGGTGACGAGAAAACTCATGTTTGCAATTGGGACGTTCTTTATAAATTACTAACCATGTCTATACACTATATATTATCAGAAAGCTGCCATATGTAAAGGACTAGACAGAAAGTACGGGGGTAGGCCGGTGTTTTTTGAAAGTCGCATACATAAATTTATTTACTTATTGACTCTTACACAATCCCCGGAGGGAAAGAAAATGGTCACAAAGTACAAGGAGAAATATATAAAAAACAAAAACACAATATACTAAGTAACAAATACAATCACTAAATTACTAAATAATACAAAATGAATAAAAAACAATTACTTTCATTTATTATATTTTATTAATACCTTTGTTTTATTCTCTATTAATCTCATTTAATTTTTTTTTTTTTTTCATTGCTATACCTTTATTGTATTCTTCAATCAAAGTCCCATAGAGGATACGATAACAATAAAGATGATTATTATTATTATTATTATTATTACAAAATCTCTAAAATACAATCTAATAACAAATTACAAAATTGACAGCAGGCATTAAGATGTCAAGTAAGACCTTGCTTCCTGACTTCAAAGCTTTTACTTATGAACTGTGCTATTGGTATAATAATGTTTTCATTCTGTAACAATTCCATGAATTTTTTCTCTGCAGGTTTATTTTCAAATGCTGGGATCATATCCTTAGCTTTATTGAACAGTTTGGCACGCAACTCATTATATTTGTTGCATTCCAGCAGAAAATGCATTTCTTCCTCAATTAGACCTTTGTTACTCATGTCACAAACCCTGTTGTTCAGTGGGATTTTTTTATGACGAGCCATTTCAATTTTGAGACTATGGTCACTAAGACGAAATTTGGTAAGCACACTACGCAGTTCAAGTTTTTTAGCTTGACTAAATATGGCTCAAGTTTTAAATCTGATTTGATTAGCCGATATGTTCTTAGTTTGTTTTTCTCATTTGCTTTGGTGCGGTTATCATTATGGACCTCACCTTTCCATCTTGTTAGAAATAAATCCTTGATGCCCAAATCAATTTGTTTCATTTGTGCCGAAAAAAAATATAAATATATGACCCTTCACAAACATTTGCATGAAATTTGCTGAATGGTGCATGAAAAATTGTGACACACCTTCTAAGCACAAGGATAGTACATGTAATAAAACTATATATACATACTAATTGATGCTCTATTACACAGCTTAGAACTTTTCTACTTCAATCAATTAGCCCAGCACTCATTGAGAAGAGAACAATGTATGATACTGTATGTACCATTAGGGTGATTCATAAACAATTTTACTGGCACCTTTATGAGTTCATGTTCAATGCCAATAATTTTAACACTGAGATCCAGCCAAATTTTACTGGTCTAACAATTCTAGTAATAATTTCAAAAGTATCAAGAAGCCCTCTATCCAAAGCTTGTTTGAAAACTTGCCCACTACACAGTATAAATATGTCAATGAGAAAAAAATCATATTCACCAAATCATCTTCAGTTTATTTCTGTCTTGAATCAGTGTGATGTTGAATGAAATAATATATATGATTTAAAACTGACAAAAATAATAAACCTATAAAAATGCACACATACCAAGATACAAGTTTGAGCAATCTTTGCATGTGCCTAGTACTTTACCTGGGATATATGCACATACAGTGGTTTACTGATTCAATCCAATATGTCTGACTGGCAGCCATTTTTTTTTTTTGAAAATGTGGTATCTCATGCATGCTTTGTCAGTTTTTGTTCAAATTTGGTACATACATTATTTATACATCTTAGGATACATGTCTATAATGATTTGGTCATCACAAATGTGATCTGATCAAAGATGGCTGTCTGGTGGCCATCTTGCTTTTTTACCATACTACTATATCTCCAAGGCTTTTTAGACCATTTTCATTCATGTATGGCACATGCTTCATAAATATAGGAATACATGTTCATATCAGTTTGTTCTATAATCATATCAAAGATGGCCGACTGGCATCGTTTCTGTTTTTAAAAAAATGTGGTTTCTATGATATTCCGTCAGACCCTTGCTGATGTGCACGATAACACTTGGATTGAACTTGATAACTGGATGTTTATTTAGTGGCAGCCATTACTAATATATTTTCGACTTCTTGTTGAAAACCGTCCGATTGCTTTGATATTACATATATAGGTACTACATGTGGACCTCTCTCAGATTTGTTCATTTTATGATGATATCTTTAATTCTCTAATTTTAATGATTATTTTTGTCTTTTTTGGTAAAAAGTGATATTTTTGGACTTCTTGTTAAAAACCGCAAGTCTGATTGCTTTGATACTATACACATATGTACTCTACCTCAGGTAGACCTCTCTCAGACTTGTTCATTTCGTGATGATATTCAATTATCTAATTTTAATGAATATTTTTGACATTTTTGTTGAAAACAGCAAGGATGATTGCTTTGATACTATACATATCTTCTGTTCTTTAATTGAAATGTGCATTGCTAACAGCAGAGCTATCTCAGCCGACAGGCTACTTGTTTATAGTAAGTTGCACAAAACACAGCCAGACATGTACCATCTAGATTTTCATTGCCTTGGTGATCTAAATATGTCGACTGCTAACATTATGCTGCTACGATTGACATAAAACTACAACTGCAAATTTTAAATTTCTTGGGCATAATAATTTATTTGAATGCAACTATTTAGATTGAGTTCAGTATTATTACTGTCACTTGCACTTCAAATTGTTATTGTGGGAGAAGCGCGCACTTTTCACAGTTTGGCAAGATTTCATGTTCTCATCTCCCATGCATTTTCTCACAAATTTTTGTTGACCTTTGACAATTCTCACAAATTATCAGTGGGAATTTGGATTCTCGTCATTAAACTGTTTTATTTCAAAATACTGAGGATAATATCTCAAGTGTAGGTGAGTGGCCAGAAAGTGTCAGTTTCTCGCTCTAGTATAATTTTTCAGAGGGCAATCTTATATTTTGCCCACCGATCCATGTGCAGCTCAATAAATTAACTTGCATAAACTATAATAAAAAATTACTAGTAAATTTTATATTTACAAAAGAAGATTCCACAGTATTTTACAATTTTTGTCATTACATTGAATATTTTTTTTATTTCCAACAAATGTGTACACTTCCTGATTATGGCCAAATCAAACAAAATGTGTCTGCTCTTGCAATCTGACTTAACTATCCCAAAATGCACTGTAATTGCAAATTGCAATATGCAAATTGCGATATATGTTTTGCCAATGTAGATATGTCACACATCTTAAATTGTCTGGCAGTTCAATTCATCAGTTCAGTGTAGAACTGGTACATAACAGTATGATAACGACTTTCTGTGTTCGACATTGTGAAATTCTTTTGTTTTTTAGAAGAAAAAAACTGATTTTGAAAAAAAAATTCAGAAATATATTAAGAATAATTTGTAACAAAATGTATTTCCTATGCACCCATAAATAATTTTCATAATTACACAACAAAGAATATTATAGAAAAAAGATAATTTGCTATATTCTCTATATATTTGCCTTTTATTTGTCTTGAATTATGATTGAAAGAAGCTGAATGAAATTACAAACTATGTAGTGTGTTGAACAACTCATGTATGAACAATAGCTTTAATAAATAAGATTCTGTATTTTTCTGCATAAAAACAAAAGAATTTCACTATGTTGAAATTGGAACGTCTTTATCACAGTATTACGAGTACATGTACATGCACTTGATCAAAAGGGAGCATATGGATAGGATAGGATAGGATAGGATATTTTATTTGGCACATACACAATACAGAGCTAGTGTAAAGTCCAAAATAACACAAACAAAATAAACTAAAACAATTCTAAAACATGAAAAACAAATTTTGCTAGACTTAAAGACTACTACAAATAAAAAGGTCAGAACTTGAAAGAATCAAAACAAAAATATCCTCTCTAGCTAATAGTTGTAGACTAGGCACACAAACATAGATTACTGTAAATAATGAATTTCTTAATTCCCTAATTTTGTTATGATTACATCTGAAAAGGTAATGTTTTTCATCACCAACTTCATTACAGTTACACAGCTGACAGAATCTGTCTTCTCTTTTAATGCCTCTATGTCGACCTTTTTCTACTGGTAGCTGATTGGCTGAAATCCTGAATTTGGTTAGAGCATTTCTAAATTTCCTGTTTTTGGTGTTTTCTAAATATTGTTCAAATTTAATACAAGATTTAAAAGTGCTATAAGTGCAAAGTTTGTTATTATCTGTTTTGGTGATTTCCTTCTTCCATTTACTAAAGTAAATGTTTTCCATTTTTTCTTTGAACATCTCATCAAAGTCATTCTGATTAAGGTCATCAACTGTAAGCTGTGTAACTTGTAATAGTTGTTTGACATAGATGTACCATGAATCACAACTACTAGACTTGCTAAAATTAAAAGCGGCTTCTGAAATAGAATTGCTTGTTTTCTTACAATGCAATCTTTGAAAATAACTCATTACTGTAGTACAGGCATTGATAATAATTGGATATCGACCCAATTTCCCCCTACAAGCATTATTTGAAGCTTTTCTGTTAACTCCCAAGACTTGTTTGCAAAAATTAATATGCAATTCCTCAATGAGCATTTTATCGCTAAATAATTTGGAAAGAAACTTGTGGTTGGGTATCACAATAGAAGACAGGATACAAAACTTAATGAGCCTGGTAGTGTATACACACTACGCAGTTACAGGATAAAGTGACAGCGAGACGATATACTTCAGCTATGGATAGTATTTATTCTGGAGAACATAACATGTACCATCGAGAGTTTGGTAACAACTAGTAATTACAAAGAAATCACAGTATTTATAAACCGCCAAGGATTCACACCGTGTAAACAAATTTTGGAGCTGATTATATAATTATGAGTGTTTCTTATTACGTTAGTATAAGTGGCCTTGATCATTAAAATAGCTTAAAGTCAAGGTTGTGCTAGTTTTCCATAGCTTTACATGCAATATCAAACAGAAACACATTGAACTAACACTAAAAGGATGTGTATATATACGGAAAGAATACGAGTAAATACGAATCAATAACTGTAACTAAATGTTCCCGATAAAACTTGTCATTGGTAATTACAAGTCTGTTATTTCCTGTGCCGTGAAATAAATTGAACATAAAACTACCCCAGATATCGGAACTGTAAAGCATAATTGGTTTTACTAATGAGTCAAATAATTTACCTGCTAACCGCACAGAGTAACAATCATTGTTATCCCATAACATTCTGTAAATCTTGAAAAGTGCTTTGCGAGCTTTGTCATATAACCGAGCAATATCCACATCAAACTTCCCATTACAATGAAATATAATTCCCAAATAGTTATAGGAGTCAACACATTCAAGTTGAATACCATTAAAATAAAATTGAAAAGTTTTACCCAAATTTTTACCCAAGCTATTGACATTTGATTTTTTAATGTTAACCTTAAGGTTCCATTTTTTACAATAATTTTCAATGCCATTAATACCACTCTGTAACCCTTCATGACTAGTTGATAGAAGTAACAGGTCATCGGCATAAAGGATACAATTAAATTTTAGACCATTCAGGTCAACAGGGTCAAAATTATTAACTTTGTCACAAATATCATTTACTAAGATGTTAAATAAACTCAGGCTGAGGTTGCAGCCTTGTTTAACTCCCCGATGTGAAACGAAATATGGCGTTACACCACAATTTAATTTAACACAATATTTAGTGCTACTATAAATTGACTTGATGATCTTGTAAAATTTTCCACCCACCCCTAATTTTAGGAATTTATATAGTAGACCATCACGCCATACCGAATCAAAGGCTTTGGAAATCAAAGAAGCATGAAAATAAGTACCGTTAATTACCAGAGTTTTTTAATCTTACTATTAACATATTTGGTAATTAGGGTTCTAAGAATGTAAATATTGTCTGTAGTTCTATGGTTTTTCTTTAACCCGAACTGATTATCTGTGACTTGGTTAGTCTGGTGCAAGTGATTAGTAAGCCTACCACTAAGTATCATGGTATAGAGTTTTGAGAGACAACTCAAAACTGCAATACCACGGTAATTATTAGTGTCAGTTGGGTTATCTGATTTAAAGATGGGAATTATATAGCTACAGTTCCACAATGCTGGGAATTTACCTGACTTTAAAATTAGATTAAATAATTTACATATTAAATGGATTACATGAGGAGCACTTTTCTTAATCATTTCATTTAAAATTAAGTCATTGCCTGACGATTTACCTGATTTAAGCAAGTTAATATGCTTCATAACTTCATTGTTAGTAAAATCAATGTCAAGGTTAGTATTCTGCCAGTTACTATTTTCCATATCACTGATACTAGTTCTAATATTTAAATTGTGGCTGTTATTTTCTAAGTTAATTTCTTTGTTCAGAGATTTAAAATGTTTAAGCCATGACTCACCACTAATGTGATCATCTTTACTGGGATTATTATCAAAGTTACTTAATTCCTCAAGCAAATTCCAGAATTGCTTAGGGTCAGAATGCTGAAGTGACATTATTTTATTACAAAGCTTGGCCCTATATTCTTTCTTCTTAGCTTTTACTAACTTTTTATATCTCTTATTAATGTTATATCTTTTCTGTCTGATAGTATTATCATTGGGGAATTTACCTAGTAAATGAGAGCATCTAATTAACTGTTTTCGCGTCTCACTAACATCACACTCAAACCACTTTTTATGCTTAGGTTTACTGCTTTTCTTTTTAATCCTGGGATGAATGAATTTTAGAGACGTGTTAGCTGCATCAGTTAGGATACTATTGAAATGGCTAACAGCTACATCAATTAATGACTTAAATAAATCACTAGAAGATGAATCATTAGATCCGGTTACATTGAATAACTGCAAAATTAGTTCCCTACTCTATGCAGATGATCTAGTGTTAATATCTGAAACAAAAAACGGTCTACAAAATGCACTAAATAGTTTAGAAGTTTATTGTCATAAATGGAAACTTCAGGTAAATCTGACAAAAACAAAAGTTGTTATTTTCAGACGAGGAACACTGAAAAAGACAGAAAAATTCTATTATAATGAACAAAATATTACCTGTATAGATATGTACAACTACCTGGGTATAAATTTAAAGTCAAATGGCTGCTACACTGAAGCCAAACAAAATTTAGCAGATAAAGCAGCCAGAGCAATGTATGCATTGAAACAGTTCCTACCACCAGAAACAAATTGTAGAACTTTCATCCATCTTTTTAAAAGGTGTATTCAACCAATATTATTGTACGGGTCTGAAATCTGGGGCCATGAAATTCAAGATTACAACAAATGGGACAGAACAATAACAGAAAAAACACAATTGAATTTTACAAACAACTACTAGAACTGAACAAATTTGTGGCAAACATTGCATGCAGAGCCGAAGTAGGAGAATTCCCACTCTTAGTAGATATCCAGATCAATTTAATAAAATACTGGACTCGTATCAGTAAATTACCAGACAATAATATCACAAAACAAGCATACCTTGAACAAAAGAAATCCAATTTACAATGGTACTCTTCAATACAAAAAATGATGAACAACATGAACTTTTCACGAGAACAACAGAATGATTGGTTAACAAAACATATACAGCAAATTGGCAAAGTTGTCAAACAAAAATACATAAATTTCTGGAGAAAAAATATAACTGAAAAAACAAAGCTGAGAACTTATGAAAAATTCAAAGACTCTTATAATTTTGAAAAATACTTAGATGTGCTAAATTTGAAACAAAGAATTTCAATGACAAAATTTTGAACTAGTAATCACAATTTAGCAATAGAAAAAGGGGGGCATATGCAACCAAAAATACCGACTGAAAATAGAATTTGCAAACAATGTTCACAGAATGAAATAGAAGACGAACTGCACTTTGTTATGAAATGTCCACAATATAAAGTAATACGCCAACAAATCATACAAGACATTATATTTCCACAAGAAACCCAGGATGATCTCCAGAAATTTAATTTCTTGATGACTTCAAAAGATGATGTAATAATAAAAAAGATTGGCAACTATATTCATAATGCATTTCAATCAAGAAATAAAAATGCCATTTGATATGTAACACTTGCTTTATCTTTTTTTTTTAACAACTAACTTTCTTTTTGTAGTAGTAGTTATCACAACTAATCTTTATTGCTATTAACTGATAGAAACATTGTATTTCTAAGGATGCAATAAAGTTATTATTATTATTATTATATCTTCAAAGTTAGTACTCTGGAAGTTACTAATTTTCACATCCATTGATTTATTTGAAAAAGCCTTAATGAAACTCTGGCTACATTTACTGTCCCAAATGAATTTCCCGGGTAGTGGGGATAAATTTGCATAATTGTCAGTGTAGTCCTGTTGAAACTGAACAGAGAGAGAAAGAAAAATGGGACAATGATCTGACAGATGATTATGTGCCATGACTTTAAAATATTGCACCTTATGAAATAACCCTGAATTGATAATACCATAGTCAACTAAACTACTCCCCCCGAATTGATGGCTTGTAAATTTACCCAATGAATCCCCCGGAACTCGACCATTCATAATTAAGAAATTGCTGTTGCAACATAGGTTAACAATTGCTTTACCATAATTGTTAGTATGTTTGTCCATGTTGTTTCGTTTGTACTGTTTATCAACAGTGACAGAGTCCGGTAATGGAAGATAATCGTTACTGTCATTAATTATAAAGTCTTGTAACTGGCCCGTCATAGCATTGATATCACCCATAATTATTACATCACCTAGATTATCATATTTTGCTACATCTTTCTCTAAAAGATCCAAAATATCTAAGCCAGAAATTGAGGAGTTGTAGATACTTGACCCTTCTGGGGAAATATAGCAAAAGCAGACATACAGGTCATCCTTTAGTTTAATCCAAAATAGAATTTGTCCAATTTAATCCACAAAAGGTCATTATGGGCACTTTGGAGTTTAGAGATTCCCCTTTGAATTTCAGTTTTAAAAACAACCACAACTCCTCCTGAATTTCTTCCTCTATGCTTATTTTTAACTCTATCACTACAAAAAAAATGACAATTAGGAAAGGCTAAACTACAGTCACTTTTAAGAAAATCCAAAAGCAGAGGATCCTCCAATTTTCCCCCAATACCATGGAGGTGAACCATTGTTAAGGTCAGAATTGTAAGACCTGTTGTAACTGTGATTAAATCGTTGTGGTTGTTTACACTTTTGGTAGTACTGTGGTCTGGAGTGAGAGGACCTTTGTCGGCTCTTAGTATTACTGTGATAACTGCGATGATTAGGATTGTCACCTCTTCTCTGCCTGCTTATTAGTCCCCGTTCGGACGCAGTCCGAAAACGGGGACTTATGTTTTGCCCTGTGTGCGTCCGTGCGTCCGTGCGTCCGTGCTTCCGTGCGTCCGTGCGTCCGTGATCACCTGTATCTCGAACATGCATGGACCGATTGAGTTCAAACTTCACTCATACATCACACATTATATGGGACATATGCACATGCATTTTTTTCATGATCCGATTAACGATAGCCGAATAGCGGCCATTTTAAGGCCGAAAATGCATCAAAATCGCACATTTTCACCATTCCGGACCCGGATCTCAGTTATGCATGGACGGATTTTGTTCAAATTTGGTACATACATTAAACATAATAGGACCTTGATGCACGTCATTTTTTTTTTTGGATCGGGTTCGAAATGGCCGACTGGCGGCCATTTTGTTTTAAAGAATTCAGTTCTGGATCCGTATCTGAGACATGCTTGGATTGATCGAGTTCAAACTTCACACACACAAGGTACATCATGTCACAAATATGTATGTGCATTTGTTTCATGATCTCATTAACGATAGCCAAATGGCGGCCGCTTTAAGGCCGAAAATGCATTGAAATCGCACATTTTCACCATTCCGGACCCGGATCTCAGTTATGCATGGACGGATTTCATTCAAATTTGGTACATACATTAAACATAATAGGACCTTGATGCACGTCATTTTTTTTTTCGGATCAAGTTCGAAATAGCCGACTGGCGGCCATTTTGTTTTAAAGAATTCAGTTCTGGATCCGTATCCGAGACATGTCTGGATTGATCAAGTTCAAACTTCACACACACAAGGTACATCATGTCACAAATATGTATGTGTATTTGTTTCATGATCTCATTAACGATAGCCAAATGGCGGCCGCTTTAAGGCCGAAACTGCATTGAAATCGCACATTTTCACCATTCCGGACCCGGATCTCAGTTATGCATGGACGGATTTCATTCAAACTTGGTACATACATTAAACATAATAGGACCTTGATGCACGTCATTTTTTTTTCGGATCAAGTTCGAAATAGCCGACTGGCGGCCATTTTGTTTTAAAGAATTCAGTTCTGGATCCGTATCCGAGACATGCTTGGATTGATCGAGTTCAAACTTCACACACACAAGGTACATCATGTCACAAATATGTATGTGCATTTGTATCATGATCTCATTAACGATAGCCAAATGGCGGCCGCTTTAAGGCCGAAAATGCATTGAAATCGCACATTTTCACCATTCCGGACCCGTATCTCAGTTATGCATGGATGGATTTTGTTCAAATTTGGTACATACATTAAACATAATAGGACCTTGATGCACGTCTTTTTTTTTTTCGGATCAAGTTCGAAATGGCCGACTGGCGGCCATTTTGTTAAAGAATTCAGTTCTGGATCCGTATCCAAGACATGTCTGGATTGATCAAGTTCAAACTTCACACACACATGGTACATCATGTCACAAATAGATATGTGCCTTTGTTTCATGATCTGCTTAACAATAGCGAAATGATGGCCATTTTAAGGCCGAAAATGCATCAAAATCACGTATTTTCACAATTCCAGAACCGGATCTCAGTCATGCATGGATGGATTTTGTTCAGATTTAGCACAATGTGTTGTACATATGCAGGTGCATTTTGGTCATGATCTGCTTTGAATGTATATGTCACTCAAATATGAACGGAACGGGGACGTGTCATTGACAATGACTTGTTCCTTTTAGCTTGCCTATATAATTAGCAGCCAGTACGCTTGTTCCTCCATAGCTCAGATGAACACCATCTCTCTGGAATAAACTGCGAGAATTGGACAACTTATGATGATATAGGTATTCTACTTTGTGTTCTTGATCACAATATGACTCTATGTGACTGTTTTTTAAATGTATTCGTTCATTTACTTCATGGCTATTGCCACGTGGTAGAATAGAAGATACAATAATGAGAGCTGCTGGATGCATTTTCTTTGCTTTGGTGATTGGTGCCTTCAAGTCTCCAACTACATCATCGACCTCATTGTTTACAGCATCATTACTGCCTTCATGTAACATGACAAATGAAGTTTTGTCCGATTTAGTTTTATCCATTATTCTGGAAGCATCACTTACATAAGTTGCTCTGTATTTTAGTGCTTGTTTTGAAGGAAGCAACCTCTCTGGGATGATATCCTGAATCAGAGAATTACCAACAATAATAATGTTAGGTTCCTCCCTTTTGGTTTCTTTCTTATCACCAGCATTATCAGTAATGGATTTATCAGATAAGTTTTCAGTATTGCTGTTGGTATTAGTACTATCAATATTAGTTAGTACACAACCAATATCTACCTCTCTGTCTTTGGTATGTTCATGGATGTCTTCAAGATCATGTAAAACTTCATAATTATTTTCTAGCGAAATTGGGATTGCACTAGTAGCTTTAGGTTGTTTGCATACTTTTGTAGCTAGTTGCAACTGGTCATCTTCAGAATCTAGTGTTTTAACTTTATCCTGAAAGTTACGCAAGTCATCTTTCACACAAAGAAGCTCAGCTGTAGCTGATTCACATTTGGCTTGCAAATCTTCATTCAACTGCTGGTGACTTTTTATGATTTCTGACAATTCCAGAAGTTGAGAATCATACATTCTTTCTTTGTCATCCAGTTGTTGACACACATCAGCCAACCTTGACTCAAGCTGGTGTATTTTCTTTTCATATAATGATTGTAAGTCCTCTGTAATCTTGTCATATTTTACTGACATGTTGTTTAGTTTACTCTGCAACTCACTAATTCTGTCATTATTAGTAGTCAATTTATTGATATCTTCAACAAACTGGGAGTATTTATTATCCATTTAGTATTTATTGTAATACATTTCATGTATTATTGTACAAGAAGAGGGGGGGGGGCTTATAACATTTTCAATGGTTTGTTAATTTGTTTTCACTCTATAAATACAGATCAGAGCCAGCTGAGTGACAGCATGGAATCAGTCAGTGGCTCGTCGAATCATAGCCAGGTAGCAACACATATACCGGACTTAATCGTGCGATCTGTTTTGGATATTGACATACCGAGCGTTAACAATTTTGAGGGTGTCCTTATGTTTGTAGACATTTCAGGTAAAACCTCATGCAATCACAAGCTTTGTACATGATATACAACTATTGCATTTTACTACACAGTAATTTACACTATCAAATATGGCAGATTTATTAATCAGTATTTAACGACGGAAATAAAATCAATCGCTTTCCTGTAGAAAATAGACAGGATCTCACAATTACAATAATGCATTTGCCCATCGTACCTTGCAAACTGGAGTACGTCGCCGTCATTGCTCAATATGTTATCCACTATGGCACTGGCACTGACAGACTAAGCAGAACATTAAATAACTACTTAGGTGCCATAGTGGATAACATATTGAGCAATGACGGCGACGTACTCCAGTTTGCAGGTACGTTAATTTTCAGTTTGTGTGGTACAAGAGCCATCAGATTGGGACAAAATGCATTATTGTAATTAATATAAATATTATCTTGTAACAACGATAAACTTATTTCAGAAGAGACACAAAAGTGCGTAATGTACTAGTAAGTGGTATTTAATGAAGTAGCACTCCCCTCAGCAATGAATCCATGACCAATCGCATAAGGATTGAGAATAATCAGTAAAACATATATCAATATGTTTACTTCTTCTATAGAATCAGTGAAATATTGCAAATAATCAACTTTTATCTGTTATATGAGCATGAAGTCTGTAAATGATGTGCCCTAAAGTGAACCTATGGGTGACCAATCATCGCCATGTATTGACAAAATAATCAATATTTCATATAATGGTTTCTTTACCCTTTGAGTCTTTGGTCATTTCATCATGGTTTCTGCTCCCTCGGCGATGGACCCAGGTGATTGGTCTTGAAAATAAATTTAAATTATCTGTAACGATCTGACTATCAAGTACATCCTCTCTTTCCTAAGCATGGCATATTTCGTATCCCAGAATTCATTTTGGCTGAGCTCTGGAGCTTTGCACGTTATTTTCAAATGCATATCTGTAAAATTGTGAGAATCATCTGTGATGGGGCGACAAGTAGATTTTGTGGGGGTAAATATAAATTGGTCACACTAACATATGGTTAATATCAGGTTGTGGGAAATAAGAACCAAACAATGTTCAATAGATCGTAACAAAATAGTTTTGCGTACATGTGTGTTTTGGACACAGCATCTGGACTCTATTTGACTGTCCGAGTAGCTGTGAAAAATGCTGACCTTATGAAAATATGCATTTCGATCACCAGCAGAAAGTCTGGGCGGCGAGATTCTGAAACAATGTAAATCACTTTTTCTTCAGTTTTGAGCTGGATTTCTTTTCAGGGTAATATTGCTTTTCTTTTATGAAATGTGTTATTTTTTCAATATTTGTTTTATATGAAATTTTCCCTGCCTCTTTTTTGCAAAAATCTACTGCCTGAGTTTTACTCTGGTCAATATCTATGTGATCCGAACAGTCAAAGCGGTCAAGGGTTTCATGTGATACAAAATAACAAATATTCGTGGTTCATAATTGATGGCCACTATTCGTCACGCCTTCTACTGCTAGGCTAGAGGCGTCCATGCAACAAAACGTTATATTTCAAAAGGGAGTGTCTTCGTGTCTACATTGATAATACCCAAGGTTATTGAGGAACCAGAATTGTAATTGTATATTACAGAGGAGTGTGTACAAATCTTTTACTGAGCATGCAGTCGCTGGGCGGGCATGGCTTGTTAACTTGTGTAAATCTGGGAGCGTCCCTTATGTGTGGCTTCGAATACAGACACAACATACATTGACAGTGCTGAACGCCACTTATATAAAGAAATGTATTTATCGTGCAGTTGTGTCTGATATGAAAAGAACTGGAAAACAGGAAAACATAGAAGTTAAATTGACAGAGTTGGCACCAAAAAGGGAAAATCGGGGTATTGGTAATGTAGTTGAAAAAAGACAAAGAAGACATAAGAACAATAAAAACAGTATCCCAGAAGAACTTTGTACAAACATTCTGAACTTTTTAAATATTATGAATCCAGTTGGAATACTCAAGTTCTAGACTGGGAATTACTAGAAAAAATGGTTATATGGTCTCATGATGGTACTTGTGCACTATTCTCTTACTTGTTTTTCTATATTTTATTCTCCCAATGATTAGTTCATCCAATAGAGGGGTGCTGAAGTTTACATCATGAAATATTTTTGGTAATTTAGAAAGTAAAATCAGAAATAGTGTTTTTTTAGATAGCTTCAAATTTTTAGATTTCATTACATTAGTTGAAACGAAAACTCTAATGTCAATATACCTAATTTGAATCATTTTCACTCATACAGAGCAGTAAAGCATAAAAGTGCACGAACACAATCTGGTGGGGTTATCTTTTATTACAGATCAACTTACTACAATGGGGTCAAACAGTTGGAAAGCAGCTGTGAGGATTTTATCTGGGTATGCCTTGACAAAAACTTTTTCCAAGTGGACCAAGACATATTTATTTGTAGCAAAGCTAAAAACATAATATCACAAGTATGGACCATATGTTGGATACTGTGACAGTGGATAAAAAACAGACAGTTATTACATCTCTTGAGAGCAATCTAAAATCTATGTTAAAAAATCATTTTAAAGAGACATTATATATCGATAACAAAGGTAAAAATCCCCAAAATAAGTTAAGAACATAATTTTGATTTTTAAAAATACCTAGAAGATTTAAAAAAACCATCGCACAGATCTGCTCTAACTAAGCTAAGGATCAGTGTGCACATACTGCAGATTGAGGCAAGAAGATCAACCAAACAGTAGATGAGAAAAAATGCCACTACTGTCAGGAAAAACAAATGGAAGATGAAAGCCATTTTCTATTAAAATGTTCTCTCTATACCGATTTAAGGAACAAGTTCCTCCATACCACAAAGGTCATTACAACAATTAACGAATCTGATATTGAAAACACTGTAGAGATTCTAAAAACAAAAGATAAACAATCACTACCGGTAATTCATTTGGCAAAATATATCTTTGAGTACGTGCTTCATAAACAAAAAATACCAACCATAATTGATATAACTCATTAAGATACATTTTTTGTTCTGTTTTTCTAACTCGTCCTTGTTTTTACCTTGCCCGTAACATCAAACATTTCTGTCCGGGCGTTGTCGTTGTCATCATCGTTAAAAATTGTTATTGTGTGCACAATAACTTAACTAATTCTATTTCAAACTTTATCAAACTTGGTCACCTTATTCATCAGTATAAAGTCTTCCATGAGTATGAACAACAGATGTCCTGTATAAAAATTTCATGCAAAAATTGATAAAATAATATTTGACTGATAACTGGTGATACGCATTCAAAGGTCACTGATCTCAGTGGAAATATGCATTGTTGTCTGTGTTCAATGAAGCATATCATTTATCTTGTAATAATATCCTTGATAATGTATCCCCCAAATCCCATGGAAATACTGGACTGGGCTTCAAAACCAACTCATGGAGAGAGTTTTTGCACAGTCTGATACACATTTGCAAACCTAAAATCTTTACAGAAAACAAGATAAGCACTCCTATGAATTGGGTGCCAAACTTTGATCAAGATCTGAAGCTAATAGAAAATCTTTTTAGTCAAAAGTTATCAAATCAAAAACAATACATAAAAAGCAAAACGTTGCATCCACATTTTGAAAAGAAAATTGTACTCAGAATAGGTATTCTGTATTTGACAAACAGTTCATTTGACAATTGAAAATTCACAGGAATTTTTTTCAGCTATTAGAACAGAATAATAGAGCTTTTATAATAATAATTTAAAAACGCACTTTAAAAAAACAAAGATTGCAATATTTGAAGATGCAGATTCTCAGGAGGCAAAAGTACTGTTGACTTTACAAAGCAGAGCAACATGATAGAGGGCATTTTTTTTTTACTTTTTAAATAATACAGTAGTCACACAATGAATATAATAAGGCAGTTCATATTTATCTCAGTGAATCATTAGCCTTCGCAGACAAAGTCTGCCGAAGGCTTATAGATTGGCTTCTGTCCGTCCATGGAAGGTACTAACGGAAGAAGCCACTACGCTATTGTTTTAGCTTTGCCCCATGATCGTTTGTCAATGTACATTGGTTCTGTTAGCTCTTAACACCTTCGTACAATGGGTTACGCTAGTCTCAAGCATTCGGTGATATTCGGAGCATGTTCGGAAGCGATAGACGAACCTTGCATGTAAAATGCTGAAAATGGCATCTAGTTTGAATGCTGTTGTTTCCGGAATTCTTGGCGAACTTTAATGAAAAATCAGCAGACATAACATCGATTGGAGAATATTTATTTATTTATTTATTAACACACAACATCCCCCGGAGGGGATGAAAAGGGTTACAAATCAGATATTAGTAAAAGAAAAATAACCACATAAAAAGTAAGGGAACAAAAAGGCATAAAAAAAAAAAAGATAATAATTTGAATACAAGGAATGTATTACTGGCTTAGTTTATGTAGGTGCTGCTGTCTTGTATTAAAACAGTTTTTTAAATATTGCGCTAAAGGAATAGACATTTTCTCGTCACTTAGTAATGATATGAATTTATTTTCATTACTAAATTTGTCAAAATTTGGTATACGTTTATTAGCTACAATGTAAAGTTTTGATCTTATTTCGTTGTAATGAGGACAATTTGTGACAAAATGTTGTTCATCTTCAACATTGTCATTGTTGCACATATTGCAGACTCTGTCTTTAAAATCCAATCCTGTATGCCGGCCTGTTTCAATTTTCAGACAGTGGTTGCCAAGTCTAAATTTTGTTAAGGATTTGCGAAGTTCACTGTTTTTCATAATTGTTAAGTAGTTTTCTTGTTTTCTTGAGAAGAACTGATGAACTATCGTGAATCTTTTTGTATTTGTAACGGTCATGAGACTTAATCAATGATTGCCTGTGATAATAACGACTGCATTATTCAACCGAACCATTGTCATTGCGTGGGTTTGACGCCCGAAACTATTGAAATTCCATGGTCCGTCTGTTCGTCTGTCTTTTACCTCTCTTAACTTTGACATGCTCTGTCCAATGTTTTTCCAAGTTGGTGCATATGTAATTCTCAATGCCATACATATTCACACCAAGTATTTTTTTGATTCGCCAAAGTTTCACTGTGTTTTTCTGTGATTTTCAACATTTTACTAGTAAAAATGTCAAAATTTGCCGGAAAAATCTGACATCTCGCAAGAGACCTGGTATACCGTATTGCGCATGTGCCAGTCTAACCGCTGAGGAAATCAGCGTTGTTTTCGTCTGAGGATATTGTATTCCGGGACTGTATCTTTCTTTGCACAAGGCTTATATAGATTAAATTCTATCTCAAAGGTAAGAAACTGTGCTTATGGTATTTATTATGAACTTTGATTTATCCTTTTGTGTCCTGACTTTGGTGAGAAACTAGCGATCGCACAGTGTCACACTTTGCCAGAAAAACAGTCCTGCTATTATTGTAAGAACTGGTTGTGAAACATGTAAATCAAAAGTTTATCTCGTCATTTAGGAGGCTTGGGAATAACGTTTGGCATGTAATACTGGAATAATAGAAAAAGAAAAAGTTTAGAACACGCTCATCGTGATTCTGTTATCTTGCTACATTGTTACATTTTGACTTCTGCTATTCACGCAATTCCCTATGGAAACACATGCAAACGAACCACACAAACGCGGACCCTGTGCGAAACTAAAATGTATTGCTCAACAACCAATAAAACTATTTTGTCTGCCTTCTACATTCTTTTCCTCTGTTGATTAACGTTCTTAATTCATTATGTGACAAACCACAAATGTGTATTCGAACCCTGACTAAAACGAATTGTATTAGATATGTATTCAAGTTATCTGTCTGCGGGCCACACATGTCCACGTGCACAATGTCAATCACTCGGGCATATGGTGCTTAGTACAAAGGTGGTGGCGAATAAATGAACATACATCTGTCAAACGCGGTGTGAAATCGTGAAAATGCCCTGCAAAAGACGAAAAATAATTGTTAAACAAGATAGTCAAGCATTCGATATGCATTTAATATATTAACATTACCGTATTACCCCGGGCACGCGCCCAGGGGCCTGAACATACAAAATCAGGAAAAATTGGGGGTGGGCGCTTACCCGAAGACCACCCCAAAAAAGATTTTAAAAAGTTGTTTTTGTGATCGTATGATAAGGTCAAATAAAGGAATGCTTTTGTACACTTTGTACACGAACTTATTTCTTGATTTATGCGAGGTTTCAATAAACGTGAGCACTCGGTCAAGAACTGTGGGAACACTAAGACACGGGGTCGAATTTCAAGAATAAAACTTGTTTTATGTCAGCGAATGAAGTTGTATTACTCACTGAAATTGGCTACAAAGTATGGTAAGTATTGTAATCAATGCACAGTTACTTTTTTAGTACCGGTAACCGTGATCAGTGCAAGTCGAAACGACCGGGAAAAACTACCGTTTGTAATCCAAGATGGCGATGACCTCATTATCATAATTTTGTTCACGCACGCATTGATACATCGCATAGTAATTACTGAAGAATAGCAGACAGGGTTATGAAACAAATAAACCTTTTATTACTGATGTGAAATGTTTACAAACTATTGTCAATACATAAACATATCCAAATGGCGATACATAAAATACAGACTGAAAATAAACTCTGGTCAACCTCATTAACATGATTTATTCACGCACCCACACACGTGACACAATTACAAAAATACCGATGATGCAACAAGTTCCTATCGTCGGCATGCCTCATTATGGTTATTGTAATGGACTTGAGGTCGGCAAAATGTTTTTTCTTGAATGACAGAAAAATAATCCACATGCTGTGATGAAGGATGGAAAGAAAGTAGCAAGTTTACGACGTGATGTCTCAAAAGTGCTAGCTCCCGTTATGGATTCACAGTCAGAGAAATGCTACGTTTTGAAACCAAAGCTAAGTGCTTTAAACCACTCACCAAGGTATGGATTATTGCAATATTGGATTCATCGTGAATGAAGAGAAAGCAGAACGTGTGCGCCACATGCTGTGTGGTTCATCTTACGTCGTTAAGTTCCAATGAGTTTTTACGTAAAAACAGAAACAAAGCGACCCTTTTTCAGGGCCACCACACACTCCAAAAAGAGAACTACTGTAACAAACACACTATTTAAGTAAATCGAACGCGTTCATTTTTGACAAATAAAACTTTATTGTTGTCCCCGTTCTTGGCTAAAAATAACCCTGGGCGTTTAACCGAGGATGTCCCCAACATGTAACTTTTGTCAAAACAGGGGGTGGGCGCTTGCCCAGGGAGTGGTGCGTGCCCGGGGTAATACGGTAGATATGAACACGTATCGAATATAATTTATACCAGGGCCGGATCGACCAAACTGTTTTGGGGCCGGAACGTCCAAACCAGGGCCGGAACGTCTTTTTTTTTACCGGGGCCGCAACCAACCAGGGCCGGATCGTCCTGATACCGCAACTGCTAGCAGGAAGTGTGAAACTTGGTTTCGTGACAACATATTAGACTAGAATTATAGAGAAAACACAAGTCAAGTTTGGCCAACCGTGACTGAAATTCAATATCAATGAATCTATCTTCACATTTAAATTACCTTTAAAGTAAATATGATACCCGAGTGCGTTACTACACTCGTGGCCGATACCGGGACCTCCATGCCGGGACCTACCGGTGTTGAAGTTTATCGGTAAATCAAACCTCTGTCAACAGAGACACATTTTCCCAATCAGCTATTTATTTCGGTACTGAAGTCAGGGTGGCAATTTCAATGTTTTAGCTACCATAATTTATCTCCATTATGAGCAGGAAAATAAATTATGGACCTCGATTGACATGGATTTAACGGCGGCCATGTTTTTATTTTATTGTTGACATTGTGCAGTATGCAAATTACCAGCACACGTGCGAAGCTATTAAGGGATCTGTGAAAGAATATTAGGGAGGGGGACAAATTCACGTAATCCTCAATTATAATGATGTTGACTTAATAGTCATAATTTTTTTTTTTCAAAACGGATATTATTTTATATAATTGTAAACAGTTTGTAAATGCACATCACACAACCAAGATAAGGGATAACAAACAAGCAATTTATTGAGATAAAATAAATAAAAAAACAAATAATAAATACAAATACATGTAAAATAAACCACTCTGTATAATCAATCTATTAATTAACTACAAAATTGAAAACAAGTCAAAATAAGGCTTGTAAATATAAACAATAAGTACCTAAAATAAAATTGGGCAAGGGGCCCCTTCGATCAGGTCACTGTCAAGGTTGGGGTCAAGGACACACTGCCACGGCCGAAATGTAGGGAGGTGGCCATGCAGATGGCCGTCGAACCCTGTAATGGGGGGGGGGCAGGATGGAGTCCTTTTCCCCACAGTTAGTCTGACAGAAGAGACCAAGGAGGGAATGTGGGGGATGGAGGTGGGATAGCGAAATCAATGTACACTACGCAAGGCGTGACAAAGAATGAATGAATGAATAAAAGACAAAGGGGATAAAACAATGAAGGGACGCTAAGTGGCGTGTGCAAGATAAACAAAGAAAAGGTCGGGGCAAGGCATGATTGGTGGAAATAAAAGGGGAATTCTGATTGGATAGTCAAAAATGTGGGAAGCAGAGTGAGTGCATTTACAAAACATATTTGTGCTCTTCTCATGCCCTCCGCTTGGGAAAAGGACTCCATCCTGCCCCTCATTACAGGGTTCGACGGCCATCTGCATGGCCACCTCCCTACATTTCGGCCGTGGCAGTGTGTCCTTGACCCCAACCTTGACAGTGACCTGATCGAAGTGGCCCCTTGCCCAATTTTATTTTAAGTACTTATTGTTTATATTTACAAGCCTTATTTTGACTTGTTTTCAATTTTGTAGTTAATTAATAGATTGATTATACAGAGTGGTTTATTTTACATGTATTTGTATTTATTATTTGTTTTTTCATTTATTTTATCTCAATAAATTGCTTGTTTGTTATCCCTTATCTTGGTTGTGTGATGTGCATTTACAAAGTGAAATTTGTGTTGTCACAAATATGTTTTGTAAATGCACTCACTCTGCTTCCCACATTTTTGACTATCCAATCAGAGTTTCCCTGTTATTTTCTGCTGATTAGTTTTTTATGCACTTCTATCTGCTTTTATATTAAATGTATTATTTTTTTGTATTTTTCTCAATAGTATTTTTTTTTTCTTTTGATAGCTTGGCATCCATTTGGTTTAGCTCAAGTGAAATTTTCTGCATATCCCTGGTCAGATTTTAATGAAATTGAAAACACAAGTATTATGGCTTTTTGCACATTCTTAATATTTTATTTTTTCAGAATCCCATGAATATTAATTTGACAACTTTGTAGAGTGGAAACAGACTGGTGAATTAGTTCATCCTAGACTTTGGTAGAACATGTTTAAAATAGTACAGTGTGAACTGCAATTTCTTTCTGGCTGGTATAAATTTATTAAGTAATATTCTTTCATACTAAAAAGACTCAAATATCTTTTTCAATTAAATCTAACAGCCAATGGGAGCACATATGCTACAACCTCTGCTTACTTTGGACTAAATGTTTTCTTGTTTGTTTTTTTTAGGTGCAGAGCCAGAATTTTTTTCTCAGAAAGCAAAGCCACTGGAACTGCATGTATTACAAAAACATACCGGTACTATTGTATTGCATAAAGTTTCGCAGGTCCTCTTTTTTTATTTTGATAAGTGCTGTCAACCAAAGCATAAATATGTGTTTCTTTGTACATAAAATTTCACACGATTTGTTAATATTAGTGTATGATAATAAAAACTTGATAATATTTTTCTGGATTTTTGCACTTTATTTGTATCATTGTCGTATGAGAAGTAATCTTGTCCTTATTAGAGATATTGAAACTAATCCAGGGCCACAAACTAGTTTATCCAAACAGACACAACACTGACATATTTGCAGATCTGATTTGTATACTTCCTTGTAATTTTACCTGTTGTACTGGTTTGGTGCCATCTGGTTTCCTTGCTGAGAATAATGCTGACCTGGATGGAGAATGCTATAAACTTGAAAATGCCATAGAAATCATGTTTGCCAATTTATGTCCATGCAACTTTAGAATGACAACTAGCGAAGGCTATGTCATTCATGACTTGTTAATTTTTGACAGACACCTGTACAAAATAATTGGGCACAAGCCAGCTAAGATTTTCTGGTATCTTACATGATTTATGAATCTATTCACGTCTAAATGCAGCATCTTTGTTTTTATAAGAAAAATCTGAATTACTTTGAATAAAGCTGGAAATTATATTCCTTAAAATAATTAAACAAATTAGGCACTAATGTTTTTGTAAGATATTTACATCTATCAAGGACATTCGGTAAACTGCTTTTCCACTGTTGTTTCAACCCCAAAACTTGTTTGTATTCAAAAATAATTATGACAATGCATATTCACATTGAAACAAACTATGATAAAAGGAATATTATATAACAAAGGGCAAGGTTACCAGAGTTCAACTATGTTTTATTTTAATTTTATTATGCTTTCATTTTGTCTTCATTTGTATTTTGTCTTGCCATTTTGTATGTATCTTAAACTTGTGTTTTAAAAATCCAGATCCTGAACAGGGTATGATTTCAATAAAGGCATTATTATTATTATTAAAACATAAATTGCAATTGACCTCACTGTGATGACGCATTGGTTGTCGAATACAAAGAAAAGGTGCGAAGCATGCGCACTGCGTACACAGATTTATTTATTAACACACAACATCATGAAAAGAGTTACAAATCAGATATTAGTAAAAGAAAAATAACTACATAAAAAGTAAAGAAACAAAAAGCATAAAGAAAAACCAAAATGGCTTAGTTTATGTAGGTGCTGCTGTCTTGTATTAAAACAATTTTTTAAATATTGTGCTAAAGAAATTGACATTTTCTCGTCACTTAGTAATGATTTGCGAAGTTCATTGTTTTTCGTAATTGTTAAGTAGTTTTCTTGTTCTATTTTGGTTTTAACAAGTTTGTAGGTTTTTAGTTTATTTTTAGAATTTGATTTTTTTCTAGTGTCATTATTTATTTCATTTTTCCACTTATTTCATTTATTGACATAGTATGCTTCTTGAAGTAGAGTATTTGTGGAATTAGCAATACGATTGGCATATTTTATCATTTGTTTCTTAATAAAAGAGTCAAGAGGTAATTTTCCCAATTCACTATATATTGCCATGATTGGTGTATTTTTTGAGATACCAAGAATGTACCGATAGTATGTAAGCTGGACATCCTCTACAATTGATTTTGTAAAACTTTCTTCTCCCCAAATGTCACTCCTATACACAATAACTGGTCTGATAAGTTTATCAAATAGTGACAGTAGTATGGACATGTTCAGATTACCAGATCCATTTTTGGTCTTTAATTAGAATAAGGCTTTTATTCCTTTTCTTTTTAGGTTTTTCATGGCATCTTTAAATTTACCATTTGGACTCATAATTAAGCCAAGATAATTGAAATCTTTAACTATATTGATTTCTTTTCCTATATGCTAATGACCATTAACGATGTTGTGGCATAGACATAACTCATGAATATTTGAAAGTGCAAATATTAATTGAAAGCATTTATTATGAAACACGGGAATCAAGTATATTTGGTCTTGACCCCCACTCTGTCTATTGTGGCAATTTGAAGACTGTAGACGCTTTCTATCATACTAAACTGGTCACCAAATTTAACAACTGTTTCTGGGCTTTAGGGACGACATCAAAAGATTGATGTCGGATAAAAAACTTAATACCTTTAGTTTTTTTTCCAAACCCCTCTACCCCCCACTGAAACTTAATTGATAAATATTGGTCATGGCGTCAGACTACATTCACCATTAAATACAAATTGATAATCTGACAGTAGTATTGCATAGCAGTCGGTTGTCGGTGGGTGTAAAAAGATTTTACAAATGCACCTCATTTGACGCACAGATTTACACTCGAACCAAACCATTTTTCTGTTTTTTTCCTTTTTCGATTATTTCTGTCCATGATTGGATAGAAAAAAAAAAAACGAACTACAAATACTCCAAGATTTTTTTGACTTTATTAAAAAATAAAATCGTTGTTGTATAATGGAAACTTTTTGAGGTCAAATCCCCCCCCCCCCAAACTAAAGGAAATAAGTTTTTTATCTGACATCGATCTTTTGACGTCGTCCCTTACTTACACTCAAGTCTGAATGAGCCTCAATAGGTTTTGATTGTATAGAGCGCCACCGGTGGCTGTTTCCGGATTCATGCATCTAGAACACTAAAAGAGGTAAAGGGTGTAATATTGAGTATTCTCGATTATTATGCGATGGCTGCGATTGGTCCTGGGTTGTATGTACACTACGCACGGCGTGACAAAGAATGAATGAATGAATAAAAGACAAAGGGGATAAAACAATGAAGGGACGCTAAGTGGCGTGTGCAAAATAAACAAAGAAAAGGTAGGGGCAAGGCATGATTGGTGGAAATAAAAGGGGAATTCTGATTGAATGGTCAAAAATGTGGGAAGCAAAGTGAGTGCATTTACAAAACATATTTGTGACAACACAAATTTCACTAAGTCACAAACAAGATTATTAAAACATGTACACTTCAACTCTAACCCTAGACTGGCGCAGTTGAGGCGATTAATTTGTTTTTGTGGTTTAAATAAAATTGAAAAAAATCACAAAATGGATGTGTTAGCGCGAAATCCCCTGTAACTGCGAAATCGTCCCAACTGGTTTATTCTGCATGGCCCTCTATCGACACTGCAGGAACCCAGGTGGCAGGAACCCGTCGATTTTTCAACGGGTAATTATGTTAATGAGTGTTCTAATTGACAATCATCTAAGCCAATCACAACGTATCTTCTACTGACCTCTGATCGAGAAGACGTCGGCTGATTGTAGCAGCCGATTTTTTTTTATTTCTACGACTAGAAACTACATTAAAACCCAAGTTTTACAGTTTCTATGCTACATTCTAAGTCTATTTACGACGACTACGACAAACTCGAATGTCAACGTGCCGCCATGGGTCTGCAGTGTGACCGTTGCCATGTTGACCTCATTATGCACGTATATTTAATAGCAATGAATTTCCTGCAGAATAAACCAGTCGGGGTTATTTTGCGCTAACACCTCCATTTTGTAAAATTTTTTTATTTTATTCAAACTACAAAAACAAATTTAACGCCTGTACTGCGCCAGTCTACTCTAACCCGTTTCTCTTTCTATAATAACCAGTATCTTTTACTGTCTTAGGCGATGCTTTTTTAGCGGTATGGGAGGTGAAAAGTGACAAAGATTTCGAAGATACAGTTTTAACAGGACTCAAATGTGGATTGAAAATTCAAAAGAAGTGTGATAATTGGCAAACCGATGTAGGAATCAAACTTAGAGTTAAAATAGGTAAGTGAATACGTGTTATTTATTTACTCTACAATCAGATTCGTTCACACTAATTATCTAATGAGCGTTCTTGATACTGTTGTATTAGTTTTCAAACTTTTATCAATATTACGAAGTGTCGAGTTAAATATTCATATTGATGGTGACATGTTCTTCTAGACTGGCACAGTCATGAAAATGCTATTGTTGTATATGACAATTCCTATTAAGAACGTGTAGAATCTCTCAGCCCAAGATAAAAAAAAAATATAAAATTGCCACGACCGGGCATGTCTAACCTTTTTCATATCAACAGGTCTCGCTGCCGGGCCTATGTACAGTACATATTTGGGCAACAACGAATCGTGCATGTTTGCTGTGACTGGGGGAACCGTAGAGGATGTGAATAAAGCTGAGAAATTTGCAGAGTCCGCCTCAGTCACATTGTCGCCCACGGCGTGGAGTTACATCCGAGATAAACAGACTATGGTATACGAATCATTATCTGACGGAAAGCACATCAGGGTACGTTTTTTTACCTTGCCCGTACCATCAAAGATGGAAGGGAAAGGTATATTAAGGGAAAAATTTTGTCCGTCGTTGTTGTTGTTAATGTTGTTGTCGTTGTCGTCGTCGTTAATAATTGTTATTGTGTGCATAATAACTTTACTAATTCTATTCCAAACTTCATCAAACTTGGTCACCTTATTCATCAGTATAAAGTCTTCCCTGAGTTTGAACAACAGATGTCCTGTATGAAAATATCATGCAAAAATTGAGAAAATCTGATACACATTTGCAAACCTACCAATAAAATCTTTACAGAAAACAAGATGTCAGAAAATCAATATAAGCACTATGAACTGGGTGCCAAACTTTGATCAAGATCTGAAGCTAATAGAAAATCTGTTTAGTTCAAAGTTATCAAATCAAAAACAATACATAAAAAATACATAAAAAGCAAAACATTTCATCCACATTTTAAAAAGAAAATTGTTCTAAAATATATGTATTCTGTATTTGACAAACAGTTCATTCGACAAATGAAAACTCACAGGAATATGTTTCACCTATTAGAACAGAATGATAGAATTTTTATAATACTGGTTTTAAAACGCACTTCAAAGATTGCAGTGTTTGAAGGTGTATATTTTCAGGAGGCAACAGTACTGTTGACTTCTCCCTCCACTGGACACCAACTAACTATTTAAGTTGATTTGCATACAAAGCAGAGCTTGCAACATGATAGCTATTCATAAAGGGTGTTTTTTTTAATTACTTATCATATAATACAGGTAGTAGTCACACAATGAGGCAGTTCTTATTTGTCTCAGTGAATCATTAATTTTTGACAGACACCTGTACAAAATACTTGGATAAAAGCCAGCTAAGATTTTCTGTTATCTTGCATGTTTTATGAATCTATTCACGTCTAAATGCAGCACTTTTTTTTTTGCGATGAGGCATTTGTTTTTATACTAAAATATCTGAATTACTTTGAATAAAGCTGGAAATTATGTCCCTTAAAATAATTAAACAAATAAGGCACCAATGTTTTTGTAAGATATTTACATCTTTAAAGGACATTCGGTAGACTGATTCCCCACTGTTGGTTCAACCCCAAAACTTGTTTGTACTCAAAATTAATTATGACAATGCATATTTATATTGAAACAAAATATGTTAAAGGGAATTATATTATATAACAAAGGGCAAGGTCACCAGAGTTCAACTATGTTTTTTATGTCTTTCTTTCGGGAAATAATAAATGGTGGGATTATATAGTTATTTGTTGGTATTATCTAAATGCCTATTTCTCACGACTTCTTTGATATGAATATTACGAATCTAAGTAATCTATGAAAAATCACTATGAATAAGATCTATCAATATCCTTTGTAACGATTTCAAGATTTTGCTAAAAATAGAACTGACATAACCACTTGTTGTCTTACTCACTTCATTCACACAATTTGAAACATAGGTTAAGTCGATGAGAACTGGAGAAAGTCAGCCATCGTCATCGGCGACTCACAACAGACGACGTCCTCAGTTGGAGAACAGTGTTCGTTCGTTATCGAAACCCGGTAGCATTACACAAACCAACAAAAAAGGACTGGGCGCATTCGGTATGTAGATATGCTCTTATTGGTTTTTGTGACAGTTGTTGCGACACGCTTAGCATGTTTGTTGTATGACACGCTTAGCATGTTTGTTGTATGACACGCTTAGCATGTTTGTTGTATGACACGCTTAGCATGTTTGTTGTATGACACGCTTAGCATGTTTGTTGTATGACACGCTTAGCATGTTTGTTGTATGACACGCTTAGCATGTTTGTTGTATGACACGCTTAGCATGTTTGTTGTATGACACGCTTAGCATGTTTGTTGTATGACACGCTTAGCATGTTTGTTGTATGACACGGTGCCACTACAAGGTGCATTAAAAGAAAACATTACAAACAATACAAATTGGAAAAAGAAGATTAAACTTATCTTGGGGGAGAACTAATTTAATAAAATTAAAAGTGAATACGAGATAAAAAAACATCAATCAGTTCTCAAAAATAAGTAAACTATCAAATGAATATAAACTGACCTGGAAAAATCAAATAGTTAATTGTAGTAACAATCAAAATGAGGGAATTACGAACTGAAAAATACCTAGAGTAAATAAAGGACTAAAGGAATATTAAAAAAATTCAGAATAAGTGTCCATGATCTAGAAATTGAATTAGGACAAAAAAGGAAGCCAAAAGTGGAAAAAAAAAATATGTACAAAATGTAATGATAAAAAAAAAATGAAAAAAAAAATGAATTGCACGTTATTTTAGACTGTGAGCGCTATAAGAATAATAATAGAATGTAACATAATAAATAAACAGGATAGAATAAACAATTTCATAAACATATGCAACAACTCTTTTCTTATAGTTGAGGTATGTAAATGTACTGAAAAACAGCCATTGCGAGCGTCACTGTGAGTTTGCAATGACGAAAAAACAGGCAATTGCGAGTTCACAATGGCAAAAAAAATGACGATTGAGAGTTCGCAATGGCAAAAAAAACAGGCGATTGCGAGTTTACAATGCCACAAAAACAGTCGACTGAGAGTTCACAGTAACACATAAAACAAATAGCTGATTTATATTGTTGAGCATTGTTGCGATGGAAAATAGAAAACAGTTTTGAAACTTCTTGTGAACCATCAAAAAGAAACTGACAGTCAACCAATGGTAGATGTGGATTCAAGTCGGGTATATACACAGTACCATCTAGAGTGACGTGGTCTACGCTGCTGTATTCAATAGTTCAGTTTTCGGACCTGACCTCTTAGCAAGTCGACACTCTCCTAAATTTGTTACACCAGTTGCCTTAATATTTACAGTAGTTCATTTACAGTTCGTTCGAGCTTGCAGTTTGTATCATGGGTGATATAATAAATGGGCCAGGCAACAAAGTTTACACATTTAAACATGGTCTTCCTGATTACAAAACAATTTAGTCTACGGTCATGGCACTTTTTAAGAAAATATTATACGGATTAGATACTATCTGGGTAAGCTGATGAAAATTCTCCCACTGCATGTGAAAATAAAGTTTTATCATCTCTACTGAGCTATAAAATGGCTGCTTGTGAACATATTTTTACAAATGCTCAAATGCATATTTGGCAATGTTAAAATAGTGTGAACATGTTATTGGTTTATTTGTATTATCGCGAACTGGAACATTGTTGCCCATTTATTTTAATTTCTATTACAATACAAACTGCAAGCTCAAGTGAAAGGGACTGTAGCTAGCTCATGTAGCTGAAATGAGCTCATATGGACTAGTTAACGTCTACCGCTAATTACGGGCCACAACAGGTGGTAATCATTGAACGCTGGTGAAGTTATCAACTGAAGAAAAACAAAAAAAACAAGTAACTGACTTTACATGTTTTGTAAACATCTAAACTGTTTACACATTTCATGCAAAAATTACGGTTTGTCGTGCCATATTTTTGTTGTGCATTTTCTTGGCTCATCCAAACTGCATCTCATTCACTTCCGGAAAGTGGATGAGATGCAGTTTGGTTTTATGCCAGGGAAAGGAACAATTGATGCAGTGTTTATTCTGAGGAGGATGCAAGAGGAATATGGTGCAAAAGGGAAGAAACTGTATATGTGTTTTGTGGATTTGGAGAAGGCCTTTGATAGAGTCCCGAGGAAGGTGATGGAGTGGGTAATGCGGAAGAGAGGTATACCAGAGACAATAGTAAGAGCAGTGATGAGTTTGTATGAAGGAGCAAAGACAAGAGTTAGAGTAGGATCGGAGTTGTCAGAGGAGTTTGAGGTGAAGGTGGGTGTGCATCAAGGCTCTGTACTATCACCATTGATATTTGTAGTTGTCATTGATGTAGTTACAGAGAGCGCAAGAGAAGGGCTGATGAGAGAGATGTTGTATGCTGATGACTTGATCTTGATGGATGACACAATGGAGGGATTGAGGGAGAAGTTTGTGAAATGGAAAAAATCATTTGAGAGTAAGGGTTTGAAGGTAAATCTGGGAAAGACAAAAGTGATGGTGAGTTGGACATAGGAGAAAGCCTTGGTGAGTAAGGTTGACCCATGTGGCATGTGTGGAAAGAGGGTAAAGGCAAATTCAGTGCGATGTGTGAAATGTGGGAAGTGGATACATGGGAGATGTGCAAAGATAAAGAGGGTGACCCAAAGATTGGCAAAGGATTTTGCGTGTGGAAGATGTAAGAATGGAGTTGGAAGGGTAGTGGAACAGGAAGAAAAGTCGTGTGATGAGGTTGAGTTAGTGAAGGAGTTTACATACCTGGGGGACAAGGTAAGTGTGGGTGGTGGGTGTGAGGCGGCTGTGACAGCTAGAGCAAGGTTTGCTTGGGTCAAGTTTAGGGAATGTGGAGAGCTACTATATGGGAAGAGATTTTCCTTGGAGATGAAAGGAATAGTTTATAAGAGTTGTGTGAGATCAGCATTGCTGTATGGGAGCGAGACATGGTGTTTGAGTGAAAATGAGCTGGGTATTTTAAGGAGGACAGAGAGAGCGATGGTGAGAGTGATGTGTGGGGTGAAGTTGATGGACAGAAAAGTAACTGAGGACTTGATGCAGATGTTGGGTTTGAAGGAAGCGGTAGAATGGTTGGCGAAGGCAAATGAGGTACATTGGTATGGGCATGTGCTGAGGAGGGAGGATGGGCATGTATTAAGAAGGGCCCTTGATTTAGAGGTGAGTGGTCCAAGGAAAAAGGGAAGGCCAAAGAAGACGTGGAAGATGCAAGTGGAGGAGGAGAGTGGGAAGGTTGGGATGAAGATGAGGGATGCTTTAAATCGTGCAAAGTGGAGGGAGGGGGTAAGAGCGATTGCCACTAGTTTAAGGTGAATCCGGCCACCCTCGTTTTCGGGGACAAAACCGGATTTAAAACTCTGGACTACTACTACATCCGGCCTTAAGGCCAGATGAGCCTATGCCACGGCGAGGCGTCTGTCGTTCAAAAATTACAAAATCCATGAATAAGGATGCCATTCACTGATTCTAGGTTAGCTATTTGTGATATATCTGTATGTTTTTAAGAGAATAAAGTTCATTTAGGCAGTCAATGGTGCATTCTTTCTTTCTTGATACATTGATTTAAAACCTTCCCCACGCGTTTTCTAATGGATTTACCCAGAATGCTTAGCGCAATCAGCAGCGCTCTACTTGTGCACATGCGCAGTTAATATTTCTTCCACAATTTAAAATGGTGGATCGTTGCGGTCGCACATGTGGATCTTCTTGCGGTTATTAAGGTAAGCTCACATTTTCTCATTAAAAGGTGTTGTTGTTATCGATATTATTGTCAGTTATATGAAATGCAATTTTAAATTCAGCGTTTATGATTTGTTTGAGATGTTTACGATGTTGAATGCAGAACATCACCATCACGATGAGTTAACAGTTCTTTATTTAGCTCCATGACAAGACTCACTCAGACTGCAATCGAGAAATTTAGTAAAATCAAATCACCATTCGTTTCGTTTTCGATCGATCTAATCATCTTATAAATCGTTGTTGCTGATCGGTGATATGAAATGCAGTTTTACATTTAGCGTGTAAGATTTTTTTGAGCAGATGTTGTAAAATCGAATCACCATTCGTTTTCGATCAATCCTATTAAGGCCCCCCAAATAGTTTAGTTTCCAGCATGGAGCTCTTTTTAGCTACTTGTTTCCGGTAACCCGACCATGTGGAGATATCGTTGATACACAATTGGTTAGTTTGAATGATTAGTACCATGAAGTCGAAATGCAGTTGGTTCCATATATTTATTTGAGATATAAAGGTTATGCATATTAATGAATTCACATGACCATATATGGTCATCTGTTATTTTAATCAAATCTCTTGTTCAATGTTGTCATAATAACACAGGATTCATCTTCCTAACTGCAACAGTGTTTGAGATATGACAGTTATGCATATTAATGAGCTCACATCTCCATATATGGTCATCTGTTTTTTTAATCAAATCTGTTGTTCAAAGATGTCATAATAACACAGGATTCCACTTCCTAACTGCAACAGTGTTTGAGATATGACAGTTATGCATATTAATGAGCTCACATGACCATATATGGTCATCTGTTATTTTAGTAAAATCTCTTGTTTAACATCATCAAAACACAGGTTTCATTTTCCTTCCTGCAACAGTGCTTGAGATATGACAGTTATGCATATTAATGAGCTCACATGACTATATATGGTCATCTGTTATTTTAGTCAAATCTCTTGTTTAACATCATCAAAACACAGGTTTCATCTTCCTTCCTGCAACAGTGCTTGAGATATGACAGTTATGCATATTAATGAGATCACATGACTATATATGGTCATCTGTTATTTTAGCCAAATCTCTTGTTTAACATCATCAAAACACAGGTTTCATCTTCTTTCCTGCAACAGTGCTTGAGTTATAACAGTTATGCATATTAATGAGGTTAGAAGCCCCCACCCCATAAGTTGCATAATTTCTATTTTCACAAAATCCAAGATGGCGGCCAAATCACGTGACTTGTCGAAAATATATTATTTTTCTCATATATAGCAATGTTCAGGCATGTTATATTCAAAATCAGCAGTTAATTGGTTGAATCACTTCTGAGAAACAAATGCCCAAACTTTTGGTCAATTTTGCCTAAAATCCAAGATGGCGGCCAAACCATGTGACTGATCTGAAATCTTTTTTAGGTTTCTGAAAGAGATTGATATGAGATGCCATGCAGCAATATTGAAGATAATCCCTCAAGTATGGCATGAGTAAAAAACTACTTTCTGTTGAGAATAAACTCAAAATGATGGCCAAACCACGTGACCAATCATAATAAATTTTTCAAACCTAAATCTGCTTCATATGTAGAAGCTAAGTAATAAATATGAGAACATTTTACTTGGCGGTTCTGAAAAAGAAGATTTTTAAAGAGTTTTTTGCCGTTTTGGGGAAAAACAAAATGGCAGGAAAAGTCACATGACCGCTAAAGTTTTTAATCTACACGCCTAGACCCTCAGAAAGTAGTCAAACAGCCACTTCCGTGTTTAATTCAATCCAATATGGCTGCCAAACTAATTGACCAATCAAAATTCTGAGAGCATGTTGCACCAGTTCACATTAGGGACTATCAGTATAGAGCATTATCAGACCATTCCGTTCAGCAGTTTTCCCAAACGGCTTGACGAAAAAAGTTACGGTAGAAAAAAGAAAGAAAGAAAGAAAGAAAGAAAGAAGAAAAAAACGAATGATAATAATAGGGGCCTCGCCCTTTGGGCTTGGGCCCCTAAAGAAAGAAAAAAAACAGACGATAAGAATAGGGGCCTCGCCCTATGGGCTTGGGCCCCTAAGGATTGACACCTGCAAGATGTACATGTAAGCTTGTCGCTTATTTTAGTCAACGCACATTTCAAATCTTCTCATTCTTGAATTTCTCATGTACTTTGCTTGCAACATATGAGGTACGGTATTCCTCATTAGAATCAACAACAATTTATTTACAAGTTTGCTTGTTTTTGGGGAAAAACAAAATGGCAGGAAAAGTCACGTGACCGCTAAAGTTTTTAATCTACACGCCTAGACCCTCAGAAAGTAGTCAAACAGACACTTCCGTGTTTAATTCAATCCAATATGGCTGCCAAACTAATTGACCAATCAAAATTCTGAGAGCATGTTGCACCAGTTCACATTAGGGACTATCAGTATAGAGCATTATCAGACCATTCCGTTCAGCAGTTTTCCCAAACGGCTTGACGAAAAAAGTTACGGTAGAAAAAAGAAAGAAAGAAAGAAAGAAAGAAAGAAAGAAAAAAAGAAGAAAAAAACGAACGATAATAATAGGGGTCTCGCCCTTGGGCTTGGGCCCCTAAAGAAAGAAAAAAACAGACGATAAGAATAGGGGCCTCGCCCTATGGGCTTGGGCCCCTAATGATTGACACCTGCAAGACGTACATGTAGGCTTGTTGCTTATTTTAGTCAACGCACATTTCAAATCTTCTCATTCTTGAATTTCTCATGTACTTTGCTTGCAACTTATGAGGTACGGTATTCCTCATTAGGATCAACAACAATTTATTTACAAGTTTGCTTCATACTTTTGCTTCATGCCTTTTATTGATGCAAAAAAAAAAAGATTCCGGAATTTTGAAAACCCGGAGCTGTAGAAGAAAGCTCCCTGAAAAAACAACTCAGCATGGCAGCATGTGTACTACCTGTGACTTTTGTCCTCAGTATCCATCATGCAGTGTGACAAAATAATTATTTTATTAGCAGTCAGTAGATTCTACTTTTTGAAAACAGTAATTTTGAAACATGGTAAAACATTGTATTTTTTTCATTTTTATTCTTTTAGTTGTCAACTATTACAGTATTTTAATGCATATTTAAAACTCAACTGACTGAAAATACTCGACCTAAATTTTAGAATGGTGAATGTCAGACTAAAATTATAAAAACTCATTTCTCATGAAAAGATTACTGGTAAGGTTGTAGTTTACAGTCGATTAACACAAAAACATTAGATTGAAAGTTTGTTTTTACACCAAAATGTTTTTGGTTTAATTTTTTTTAAAGATAATTCCAAATATCCTATTGTATGACGTTGGTACAAAAATAAAAGTTTTTTTTTGTTTTTCTAAGTTGTGCTATGCTAGTTAATCGGACTATTATTATGCAATGTTACAATAACATAGTGAATAGACTATGCACAGACTTGCAGAGATCCATTAAAAAAAACCTTGCCCTATCTTTTGGAGGCCCGTTACTGAAAACACAAGATTTTTTTTTTGCCTAAGCGTTGATGTTAATGATCAGTGATACGGAGCGATTTTAAATTCAGCATTTACGATTTTTTATTTGAGCAAAACATTGAAGTCACATGTTTTGTCTAGACATTGGAACGATTATTGATATTATTAGGATTACTCTCATTAAAATCCATAATTGAGTACAATTCGTAGTTGGCAATGAACTGTTGTTGTAATTAATATTTGCTTAGATTAGAAACAAGAACAGACTTTAAACTGAATGCAATTAAAAATGGTCAGATTATTTAGGCTGCTTGGATTTTCCAGAATATTTACTCGTGTTTCATGTGCTGAAAGTTGTTCGTCCATGTAGAAAGATGCTAAATGAGGGGCCTGCCCTAATTTCAAACACTGCTCATAAGCTGTCATCTATTTAGTCACTCGTGGATTCAGAACTCATAGTTGAGGCTGTGTATATTTCATTATTTGTCACTGAAGTGTTAATTTCCTTTTTTTCAGGTGGCATTTTCACAAAGTCTCTGATTTTTGTTACCATGAGCTTCAAGTGGCTGTTGGCATGAGGTACGAGACTGTTGCAAACATTTCTGTTAAAGATGGTATCACTAATGGGTCAGGATGTATTATGAAAAAAATTCATCATATGCAGGCAAATAACTACCAGCGAAGCATATGCAAGGACTGGACCTCACTGTTTGCCATTAAAAGAACATTCTTTGGCTCAAGACAGCATGTTCCAATAGTCCAAACATAGTTTCCTATTAGACCTGCTGCTGCTAAGACCATTCACAAGTCACAAGGAGATACCCTTGACGGGGTCGTAGTGCACATGGGAAAAAAAAAACTTGTCCTCATAGCCATTATGTGGCCTTCAGCCGAGTGCGCACATTCACAGGCTTGCACATCCTTGAGCTGGCTGAGGAGAAAATAATGGTTACTGAAGTAGTCATTGAGGAGATGACACGCCTATCCTCAGAAGCATGTTTAGAACTCTGCTACAGACCATTGTACACAGTTAAACCAGGAGCATGTAAAATAGTGTTTCAAAATGCCAGGTCTTTACACAAGCATTTCAGTGACCTGTCAACAGATCATAACATAACTGCTGCTAGTATAATTACAATTGCAGAATCAAGACTTTTGCCAATGGATAATGACGAAACATATGCCCTTGATGGTTTGGTTTTGCATTGAAATGATCATTGCAATCACAAGCTACTATAAATCGACCAACCCCATGACAAGTAATTTATGTGGCAGATCAGTGTGAAGTGTCCAATATGGCATGATATACATGTACTTCTCCGGATTTTGAATCTACTATTGTACACCTTACCACTCCCTGCTCAGTACAGATTGTTTGCATATACAAATCACCAAGCTGCACTCTTAGCTTCTTCAAAGACAAAATGTGCTCTGAAATCTGTCCACATGTAAACATTAATAACCCTCTAGTCATCGTAGGAGACTTCATCTTTAATTTGGCCAATAATCAGCAACATTTCTTGACTTTTATGCAAAGCACTTTCAACACCCATCAATGCATTTCTGAACCAACAACAACCTCAGGATCTCTTCTTGATCTTGTCTTTACTAACATTCACTCAATTTCTTCTGAGGTACTATATTGTGCTTGGTCTGATCATAAGACATTAGTGGTGGTTGTATAGGTAATTTTATATGATGGCAAATTTCCTGTTCTGAGTGTGGATTACCTTTTTAGCTCTGCCATTGTCAGTCAGCGGCCGTCTGTCTGTCCGTCAACAATTGTACTTACAACTTCTTCTTTGAAACTGGTATCCCAAATGCTTTGATACTTGGTGTATGTATACCTTGGGTGGACATCTACTAGATTTGTGCATTTCATAACCATAACTTCTATTCCCTATTTTTGGCAAATATTTTTTGTCATTTTTGTTCAAAAATGCTATTTTCGACTTCTTCTTCAAAACCGGTAACTCGAATGCTTCAATATTTAGTATATACTTTGGGTGGATCTCTACTAGATTTGTTCATTTCATGACCATATCTTCAATTCTCTATTTTTGGCGAATATTTCGTCATTTTTGGTCAAAATGTAATTTTCGATTTTTTCAAAACCGATAGCCCGAATGCTTCGTAACTTAGATTTTTGTCTAATTTGTTCATTTTATGTTGCTTCATTTTATGTTATTTTCGACTTTTTCTTGAAACACAATCACTTTGTTTGTATACCTTGCATAGGTTTTGTTATCCACTGTAAGAGTCATTCAATAACCTTTTCAATAATCATGATAACATCACCAAGCTCTATGGAGACAGCGAAGCTATTGTCAGCGTCAGGTCGCTTGTTTTAATAAGGGTTCATTTGATTTGACAACCTTTATTTCACCTACTTTCCCCCTAAATGGTCAAAGTTTCTGGGCACAACCTATATTCACACTTTACCTTAGAAGGTCTTCTTACTACACTACTCGTACAGATGCTAACTACACATAATGATGACTCCATCTACGCAGCACCATTGGTTTTTTTTATGACAATATGTCAATTTAAGACTAACAGGAAAATAAAAAAACTAAAGCAGCTAAAAGTTTCTACTCTCATATCCAAATTCCGGATGAGCATCTACGTCATTGACGCTCTGGTTATTAAATACTATTCTTATGGTTCAATTTCTTTCTAGTACATGCACATTGTATCAAAACTGACCAGAGGGAAATTTACGGAGACAAACGGCGACGTCACGTTTCCGCCTGCGTTCACTAATAAATTGAACCGTTTGGGGAATCTCATTTCTGCATCAAGCTAGAGACTGCCTAAAATTACCAATTTCGTAAAAAAAGACACATCAGAGGTGAATGTCATATATTGGAGTACTTAGTAGGGCCCGCTCATTAAAATTACGTATGATCTCAGGAATATAATACCGTCCCTTCCTGATGAAACAAACATCTCGTTATCCGGGAAATATGTACAAATTATTTATTTCTAACAAAAATAAAATAACGCCCAGGTTTTTATAAGATAAGATAACTTTATTGACATTATTCTTTCTAGCAGATGAACATAGTCAAGTAAAATAAAAAAAAGTAAAGAGGATAATCAAAAAACACTTAAAATAACATATTAATTAAAAGGCAATTACAAGGTAGTACAGAATCAGGTGTTTTTACTATTATTAATACACACCTGCTTTATAAACACACCAAGCTTAATGTGGCAGTTTGCCATAATGTAAATAAATTTATCGGAATGATCCATTGAAGTAAAATTAGGATTATTCTTATGTAAATCTGTAAAAAGTTTCTGCCTCATTTCATTGTGCTGTGGACAGTCCATAATAATGGTACTCATCCTCAACTGAGTTATTGTCACATCTTGTGCAGATTATATTTGTAATGATTCAGATTTCAATGCAGTTTGCCGGTGAAACGTACTGCTGTCTGCAGACAGCACGTCACGTTCTGGGCCGTTTTGTCATTAGAACTATGAATAAAATGGCTCTGCGAAACGCTGTAAATTACATCCTGTCGCAACGTTTTTTCCTCAAATAATTCACCAAATGAAACGTCCTTGCGAGAGAGTTTGACTTTTATTATGCTGTGTCAAATTTGTCCACTTCATATTTGGTACAATGTAACAGCAGGGTTGCGTGAATCCACATCTACCATTGGTTGACTGTCGGCATACCTTTTATGGTTCACATGATGTTTCAAAACTGAGCAATGCTCAACAATATAGATCAGCCTTTTGTTTTATGTCTTACTGTGAACTCTCAGTAGACTGTTTTTGTTGCATTGCGAACTCTCAATCGTCATTTTTTTTGTTGCCATTCCAAACTCTCAATCGTCATTTTTTTTTTGCCATTCCAAACTCTCAATCGTCATTTTTTTTTTTTGACATTCCAAACTCTCAATCGTCATTTTTTTTTTTGCCATTCCAAACTCTCAATCGTCATTTTTTTTTTTGCCATTGCGATCTCGCAATCGCCTGTATTTGCGCCATTGCAAACTCGCAGTGACGCTCGAAATGGCTGTTTTTCCGTACATTTACATACCTTGAGGTTCTAGTTAAAAAATAACGTTTAAAAACATTTGATTTTTCACCAGTATACTATTTTTTTTTGTAATTTTTTTTCTTTATAGTATTATTATTGTAATTGTTTCTTTAATACCATACATTACCTACATATGGTAATTGTTGAGTAATAAAATTATTATTAATTGGCTAGATGCCGTTGATAATTTTTCTTTTCACTAATTACATTTGGTTTAATTGTACAGTACGAAAACTGTCGTCGGTCATCCCAGATCAGATAGATATTGGTTCAATGATGAGCATAGCTAATAAAGCGATAAACGACCCGGCAAGTATGGGCATTATAGAAGAGGAGGTTGATGACCATGACGACCAATTATTAACAAGTGAGTTTGCAGAGTACTTTAGTATTAGAAACACCACGAGGAAGTTTGTGATTACCGATATGAATCCACAGTTTTGGTCATAGTCGAGTAAATTGTACGAGAGCACCATTCGTCTGACCAACTGTCGGTTCATACCTGTAAACCCACACCTTTGAGTGTTTTGGACTAGTAGCATGACAAAGCTGTGAAAATGAAAAAAATGACAATCCGTTGCACTGCTGACCGTTTTTTAATTCACACAAAGGAAGAAGCTAAATTCTTCGATTTACAGAAATTGAGTTACAAAAGCGACAACTATATTTCTTTTGCGATACCACACCCAAATTGTAACTCAATGTTCAATTAACAGAACTCTGAGTTGCGGGCAACATATATTTGTATTTTTGTTAAACGTCCACATATAATAACTCGAACTTTTAATAACAAGTAACCAAACTTCGAGTTACGGGCAACGTAGATTTTATGTTCATGTCATAGGAAGGATGTATTGCACGCTCTCATGAATACGGCTTGAAAATGAAAAGACTTTTCTATATTTTCCTTGAACCTTTATGTGGAAATTGTATTAATTTGGTCGTCAGGGCTCTACCTGCTGTGATTGATGTGAGGGTTTGAGCCCCTTCTTTCTCAATAGTTGAAGAACAACTGTCTTGTAATGAACTCCAGACCTTATATCTTGATTAAAGTGATAGCCAAGGTGCCCTGGCAATGCAACAGATTGCCGAGTCATTCAATGTTTTTCGTGTTAAGAAACACTCAAAACAACCATTCCCCAAGTTCAAGGGGCGTTACATCTTCATCAGCCGAAGTATCGTTCCGACCATCAATGGACTTCGACATTTGTTATACAAGTAATATTTGAGGGATTGCAAAAGATACTCGTATTTTCTGAGAAAGTACAATTATAGTTATAGTTCTATAGAAACATGAAACAACATTGCATTCCATCCCATGAACCAATAATGGTGTTTTAATACTGACAAAATAGTCGCAACTCACTTAAATATAGTCGTGAATTCTGAGTATTGTCATTCATGAGCAGGTTTCTACCTTAAAGATGTACGATCCTCGAAAATTTTCAATACAGATCTGGTAACGTGCGAAATTGTTGATCGTCATCACCTTTATATGTGCATGACGAATATTGCTACTTCTCTCCCCAATTACAGCACGTCAAGCTGTTTTCGACGCAACGTCTGAAGCTGAGGAGAAAAAGTTGCGATTATATGTGATGGGGACGGTCCTACAAAAGGTAAACACAACACATAATTTAAGAATACCTTATAGTTGCCATTAAAGTCACAAAGCATATTCCATGATGATTATGAAAAAAAAACAAGGCAATGTGCGTGTTTAAATAATTTTATTTGAAATTGCATGTTAATGAAACAAACAATATGACATGATTTCTTGTGAAATACATTACTGTTTTGCCAGTAAACATATGAGTATGTGTTTGACGCAATAGTGAAAACGATAGTGTACGTCTTTATAACATAATCATACTATATATAATCATAATGAATCATACTATATATATATATTATAATAACTATTTAAAGTAGAATGCTTCACAAAATAAAAAAAAAATATTGTAATTTTCTATATTTTTACATTTTGTATATATCATGTTATTACAAGGATTAAGAAAATAAAATAAAAAATATGGGGTCAACGTACTCAATTTAAAGAAAATTGATCAATAATATACAGTGAAAATATGTTTTGTCTGTTTAAGGGCATTTTACCACTGTTTCATGTGACAAGGATATATCTCCAAATTTTACTCGGTGACATATGGTGAAACAATATATACTTTGTAAAAACAAGATACTTTTTGATGTCTTGAAGTATCATTAAAAAATTTACAATATTTTTAGTGATTTTTTATTGCCGTCTATGGAAACAGTTGCTAAAATCGCATTTTATTAATAATTATTTTCCAGGTTTTCTCAAAAATCAGATGTCAATAAACCAAAAATGCGTTCCCCTTCCCAGAGATCCTTGCTGCCAGAAAGTATATCTGGTCGTCGCAGAAAGCTCTGTCTCAGCATAGGTCTCTGTCATGTGATGCCTTGCTAGCCGATTTTGCCAAAAATAGCGCTCTGCCACCTTGATACTACTTTTTACAATTTTCGTTGCTTTTTAATCACATATGTTAGTGAAATATTAATGTTGTACATAATTCATTCTTTGGAACAGCAGAAACACATAATAACGGTTATAAAGATTTCACCCGTAATTTCAGTCAGAATCTGCAAACGCGTATGCTTTCGTCAGGCTCGAAAATCGAACACCTGCATGGCAATGTTTTGGTGGGCGTAGTAGTTCATGAGTCAATGACAATCATAATATCGTGTGGTGGCAGAGATATATTCATAGAAATAGTACTCAGCGTGGAAGATTGCCAAGAAAAATGAACATACTGTTGACTACAAATAATTGTAGACAGATTTTGACCCAGAATATTGCTACTGCTATTCTAAAGCATTCTACTGTGACCTTAAACATAAGCTCAAAAATACTCATTGCCCCTTAAGTAATAAAGCGCGATGAACGTACATCTATGAAACCGGTGTCTCAATATACCTAATACACGTATGGTCGCCAAGGTCTCACTTAGACTTGCTGTTCCCCTCCTCCATTCTCCCAATTTTCAGGGAAACAGAAAACGTAATGGCAGGGGTGAATGGAACACTATTTGAGCGACAACAAGTTTCATGGTTCTCTTGCTCTCAATACGATCTCAATGAACATTTATTTTCTCCAATGATTTATTTATATACACTGTTCTTTGAAGATCGATGACGACCTACCTTTGGAATACCTATCAGAAATGAGACAAGTCACCATCATCTTCATCAACTTGACATTGGCAAAGGGTTCAAAACATGATGAGAGCGACGCGCTGCAGTCTGCTTTCAATACCGTGTACAACTCACTCAAGCGTTACCATGGTAAGTAACATGTATAATGACATGAACATGATGACGCACTTCTACGATGTATATTCGAAGCAACAAGGCAACGCATCAACTGCGAGTTGCTGAAAGATCACAGTCCATTCAATCATGGAGAGAGATGTTAAGTTGTTTTACAATATTATGTACCAGCTAATTTGAAATCTCACCCAGTTCGACATTCCATATTCTGCACCAATTACCTTGAAATGTTGTTCAAAGTAACATAAACTAATTATATATTGCAGGTCGTCTGAATAAAGTATTTATGTTTGATAAAGGGTGCACATTTCTTGCCATATTTGGTTTGCCTGGCGATAAACATGAAGATGACTGTGCGCATGCTCTGCAGTGCTCGCATAAGATGCACGACCTATTGAAATCGACTCCCTCAATCATGTAAGTTTTGCTACACACAAGGTTGTGTTGGGTCTAGTTGCTATTGAACTGCTTATGTATATAGTCACTAGTTGATCTGTGTCGGCAGAGAGATGTGAAATTACAAGTAAAACATGCGTTTACAAGCCGTAGTCTGATTGGCGATCCGCTCTGCTAAAAAACAAATACGTGTAACATGTTTTCAGCTGTAGGTAGGACATGAACGTGAAACAATGTTGTAACGTAACTAAAACCGAGGCCCTAAATACGAAGTTCGCAAAGAGCATTCAGTCTTCCGACGTTACTTCAAATTATTACTAGCGCATCTTTTGCTGTCATTTTTTTTATTTATTTATTTCACCAGAATGACCATTTTTACAGAACTTATAAACAAAATACAATGGTAGTAATTCTGGTGTGGACCATGGAAATAGTCCTTATGGACTAGTCCAGTCCATGGCCCAGACTGCCAAGTAGAAATTGACAAAGTACTAGTAAAGGAAAGGAAAATTACTATTTACATAACGGAAAGTAATTTATAAGATTTAGATATAAACATGGCGAAAATATTATGTGTAATAATAATATAAACGAACTACTGGTACAACGAATTTATATGCAGAAGAAAAGCATATTCTGTTTAACTACTTCCATCATCTCTCCAATCTTATCCCTCATGTTAATTAAATATTCAGCTAGATTTTCCTCCAGTCCACTCTTTCTTTACATATCTTTCATATAATAACTTAAATTGAGCAAATCCTGTGCTTGCTTGTGGAGCTTCTCAGTAAGCAAACAACAAGTATAGTAAATAGGTATCCAACACCTTTGGGTGTTCTGCTGTGTAGCGGCGCAACATACATTTAAGGGTACCATTGATCCGCTCAACAAGCCCATTGCATTGTGGATGATGAGTACTCGTTTTCAATTTGTTAATGTGTAGCTTAACACACATATCACTTATAAGTTTAGACATAAAAATTGTCCCTTGATCACTAAGTAACTCTTATGGAATACCTACTTGACTAAAAATAAATAAAATACTTTACTAACCTTGCCTTAAGATTCATAGAACATGTTGTAGTAGTATGCCTGCTTTATTAGTCCCTGGGACTATTAATTTGGGTTCGTTCCGTCTGTCCATACGTACGTCTGCACCTATATCTCAGACATCCATTGACTGATTTCATTCAAACATTACATGAAGACAATACATAATGTCTTACATATGTGCGTCAAGTTACTTTATTATCGAAGCAAAAATGGCCGACTGGCGGACATTTTGGATGTAAAATTTGCTATTTCTGATACCTAAACGTGTCCGCAGCAGTTTCTCGGAGATGACTAGGCTGATTTGGATCAAAGTTGGTATGATGATCAACCATATCGGGTTGTAGGTGCACGTCATTTCTTTTCGTGATTCGAATAAAAATATGGCCGATTGGCGGTCATCCTGTTTTACATGATACCCATGCCTACTTTCCCATGAATGTAATGAACATTTCTGTTTTAATTTTGTACAAAGACAGTATACCAATAAATACATCAACATGAACATTATTTTTGTAATATGACTGCCCAATGTCCAATTCTTGTGTAAAAGCACTAAATCATAATTTTTTACAAATCTATCTCCTATTATTGGTTTCAATCTAATCTCAATGACTTCATCAGCATCAAATTGATATGTCAGATCACAAATTTTTGGACGGGGACTGTGTCATTAACAATGACTTATTGACATTTGATAGTGTTAGTGCTTTGATAGTGTATAATAATGACCTTTTTTTAAACTTCTTAATAACGGTATTACTGGTCACATGTATAAAATTATTAAAAAGATGTATAGTAAAATTAAGTATAAAATTAAATGTAAAGAAGGACTAACAGACCCATTTAACTCCAATATTTGTGTCAAACAAGGCTGTAATCTCAGTCCAACTCTATTTAACCTTTTTCTGAATGACCTTCCCAACAGTTTCAATTCTGATTGTGATTGCCTGTCAACTGCCTACTTTATGCAGATGACTGTGTCCTTCTTTCTAGAACAAAACATGGACTACAATCATGTCTTGTCAGAATATGTTAATAAATGACAATTAACTGTAAACCCAGGAAAAACAAAAGTATTAGTTTTAAACAGTGACACTTTCTTTCTTGGAGCTGTGAAATTGTGACAGTCAAAACATTTAATTATCTTGGCTTAATAATCAGTGCTAATGGAAAATTTAAGGAAGCTCTAAAGCACCTTAAGAGAAAAGCTCAAAAAGCACTGTTTTCTCTCAAAACTAAATTAGGGGCAATACACAATTTGTCCATCACCTTGTCACTATCGCTTTTTGACAAATTAATACGACTGATACTTGTTTATGGTAGTGATGGTGTGACTAGTTCTCGTCCAAATCACCAGGTGAGGACATTAATGTTCAATACTGTCAATATCTCCTTCGAGTTTCCCAATGGACCCGAATTATGGGAATTTACAGCGAGTTGGGGAGATACCTTTTGGATATATTTATTAAAAATCAATTAATAAAATATAACAACTGCATTCAGAATACTAAAAATGTTTTCCTTGAAGAGGCTTTTTCAGTTAATAAAAGCATAAAAACTAAGTGGTATTTGGAAATTACAGACTTGCTGAAGAATATTAAACAGGAATGTTTAATTAATAAAATTGATAAATTAACTTCAACAGACATAAATATCATCAAGTCCAACCTCAAACACAAATTTACATCCCATTTGAAAAAAGAAATTCACAGTGATATTCGTGAAAAGTCTGAGGGAAAAAACTCAGAACTTGCAGAACATTTAAATTCAATATCAGTATGGAACCATATCTCATCAATATCAAAAACATTGATTTGAGAACGAGTCTGGCTAAGTTCCGTCTGAGTGACCATGCCCTCAAGATTGAGACTGGCAGACACAATTGTACTCCACTCAGTAACAGGATTTGTGACATGTGTAACCAAGATACCATTGAAAATGAATTTCATTTTATGGTGGAGTGTATCAAATACAGTGACAGACGCAGTGTTCTGTTTGATACAGCGGCTGATGTGATTGACTCTTTTCACAACCTGCCCCCTGAAGAACAGTTCATTGCACTGTTAAATAATGATAGTATTGTCATCCAGGTAGCACAGTATATCAACAAGTGCTTTGAAATTAGTTTATTTTTTATTACTTCCTTATTAGTGTATTAATACTGTATACTTTTACTATTATATGTAACCATTGCCACTCTCCGGGGAGTGAGTAAGTGTTAATAAATAAATAAATGAATAAATAAATTAATAAATAAATTAATAAATAGACTATTTTTGCATATTAATTAGCTAATATTTAACTTTCCACCAATATCTCAACCACTCATCAGATTAAATGAGACCATGTTCAGTTTAGAGATAAATTTGTTGCTTACTAATTTGCGTAAATTTACCAATTTATAGATGCTCTACAGATAACTTGAGTACCAACCATCAAATTTTAATGAAACTAGTAAACACAGTATTCCTTATTTTGCAGTTTATGGTAAGCTTACTTTGATTTCATATGTACCCGAACTAAATTGTGAGATATGACGAAATCATTTTTCCATAGAAACCAATGGTAAATTACTTAAAATTGCAATATCCGTGACAATCACTACGCGTTTGAGGCACTTTTTGTGACCATACTTTTTTATTGGTCGTCTTAACTAGTTCTAATGACCATACTTAATTAAACTTTTCAATTTTAGCCAAGTTTCCATCGGAGTTACTACTGGTAAGACATTCTGTGGTGTTGTTGGTCATAAATACAGACACGAATATACAGGTAAAGGTTATCGCACCCATTATTTCCCGTTCGGCATCAATATTGCTTGTCCATAGACATACAGATGTGATCGTATCAATGACTTTAATGCAAATTTGGCATGTTTATGTAATTTTTGGGTATCCTAATTGATTATGTATTCAGAAAAGATGTATGTACGTAATTGGACAGTTCATAGCATTTGTCTATGTATGCACATAATAGGACTGTTCATACTATTTGTCTATGTATGCACGTAATTGGACTGTTCATACAATTCGTCTATGTATGTACGTAATTGGACTGTTCATACCATTCATCTATGTATGCACATAATTGGACTGTTCATACCATTCGTCTATGTATGCACGTAATTGGACTGTTCATACCATTCGTGTATGTATGCACGTAATTGGACTGTTCATACCATTCGTCTATGTATGCATGTAATTGGACTGTTAATACTATTTGTCTATGTATGCACGTAATTGGACTGTTCATACCATTCGTCTATGTATGCACGTAATTGGACTGTTCATACCATTCGTCTATGTATGCACGTAATTGGACTGTTCATACCATTCGTCTATGTATGTACGTAATTGGACTGTTCATACCATTCGTCTATGTATGCACGTAATTGGACTGTTCATACCATTCGTCTATGTATGCACGTAATTGGACTTCATACCATTCGTCTATGTATGCACATAATTGGACTGTTCATACCATTTGTCTATGTATGCACGTAATTGGACTGTTCATACCATTCATCTATGTATGCACGTAATTGGACTGTTCATACCATTCGTCTATGTATGTACGTAATTGGACTGTTCATACCATTCGTCTATGTATGCACGTAATTGGACTGTTCATACCATTCGTCTATGTATGCACGTAATTGGACTGTTCATACCATTCGTCTATGTATGCACGTAATTGGACTGTTCATACCATTCGTCTATGTATGCACGTAATTGGACTGTTCATACCATTCGTCTATGTATGTACGTAATTGGACTGTTCATACCATTTGTCTATGTATGCACGTAATTGGACTGTTCATACCATTCGTCTATGTATTTACGTAATTAGACTGTTCATACCATTTGTCTATGTATGCACGTAATTGGACTGTTCACACCATTCGTCTATGTATGCACGTAATTGGACTGTTCATACCATTCGTCTATGTATGCACATAATTGGACTGTTCATACCATTCGTCTATGTATTTACGTAATTAGACTGTTCATACCATTTGTCTATGTATGCACGTAATTGGACTGTTCACACCATTCGTCTATGTATGCACGTAATTGGACTGTTCATACCATTCGTCTATGTATGCACGTAATTGGACTGTTCATACCATTCGTCTATGTATGCACGTAATTGGACTGTTCATACCATTCGTCTATGTATTTACGTAATTAGACTGTTCATACAATTCGTCTATGTATGTACGTAATTGGACTGTTCATACCATTCGTCTATGTATGCACGTAATTGGACTGTTCATACCATTCGTCTATGTTTGCATGTAATTGGACTGTTCATACCATTCGTCTATGTATGCACGTAATTGGACTGTTAATACTATTTGTCTGTGTATGATCATAATTGGACTGTTCATACCATTTGTCCATGTATGCACGTAATTGGACTGTTCATACCATTCGTTTATCTATGTACGTAATTGGACTGTTCATACCATTCGTCTATGTATGCACGTAATTGGACTGTTCATACCATTCGTCTATGTATTTACGTAATTAGACTGTTCATACCATTTGTCTATGTATGCACGTAATTGGACTGTTCACACCATTCGTCTATGTATGCACGTAATTGGACTGTTCATACCATTCGTCTATGTATGCACGTAATTGGACTGTTCATTCCATTCGTCTATGTATGCACGTAATTGGACTGTTCATACCATTCGTCTATGTATGCACGTAATTGGACTGTTCATACCATTCGTCTATGTATTTACGTAATTGGACTGTTCATACCATTCGTCTATGTATGCACGTAATTGGACTGTTCATACCATTCGTCTATGTATGCACGTAATTGGACTGTTCATACCATTCGTCTATGTATTTACGTAATTAGACTGTTCATACAATTCGTCTATGTATGTACGTAATTGGACTGTTCATACCATTCGTCTATGTATGCACGTAATTGGACTGTTCATACAATTCGTCTATGTATGTACGTAATTGGACTGTTCATACCATTCGTCTATGTATTTACGTAATTAGACTGTTCATACAATTCGTCTATGTATGCACGTAATTGGACTGTTCATACCATTCGTCTATGTATGCACGTAATTGGACTGTTCATACCATTCGTCTATGTATTTACGTAATTAGACTGTTCATACAATTCGTCTATGTATGTACGTAATTGGACTGTTCATACCATTCGTCTATGTATGCACGTAATTGGACTGTTCATACAATTCGTCTATGTATGTACGTAATTGGACTGTTCATACCATTCGTCTATGTATTTACGTAATTAGACTGTTCATACAATTCGTCTATGTATGTACGTAATTGGACTGTTCATACAATTCGTCTATGTATGTACGTAATTGGACTGTTCATACCATTCGTCTATGTATGATCATAATTGGACTGTTCATACCATTTGTCCATGTATGCACGTAATTGGACTGTTCATACCATTCGTCTATGTATGCACGTAATTGGACTGTTCATACCATTCGTCTATGTATGCACATAATTGGACTGTTCATACCATTCGTCTATGTATTTACGTAATTAGACTGTTCATACAATTTGTCTATGTATTTACGTAATTGGACTGTTCATACCATTCATCTATGTATGCACATAATTGGACTGTTCATACCATTCATCTATGTATGCACGTAATTGGACTGTTCATACAATTCGTCTATGTATGCACGTAATTGGACTGTTCATACCATTCGTCTATGTATTTACGTAATTAGACTGTTCATACAATTCGTCTATGTATTTACGTAATTGGACTGTTCATACCATTCATCTATGTATGCACGTAATTGGACTGTTCATACCATTCGTCTATGTATTTACGTAATTAGACTGTTCATACAATTCGTCTATGTATTTACGTAATTGGACTGTTCATACCATTCATCTATGTATGCACATAATTGGACTGTTCATACCATTCATCTATGTATGCACGTAATTGGACTGTTCATACAATTCGTCTATGTATGCACGTAATTGGACTGTTCATACCATTCGTCTTTGTATGTACGTAATTGGACTGTTCATACCATTCGTCTATGTATGAACGTAATTGGACTGTTCATACAATTCGTCTATGTATGCACGTAATTGGACTGTTCATACCATTCGTCTTTGTATGTACGTAATTGGACTGTTCATACCATTCGTCTATGTATGCACGTAATTGGACTGTTCATACCATTCGTCTATGTATGCATGTAATTGGACTGTTCATACCATTCGTCTATGTATTTACATAATTAGACTGTTCATACAATTCGTCTATGTATTTACGTAATTGGACTGTTCATACCATTCATCTATGTATGCACATAATTGGACTGTTCATACCATTCATCTATGTATGCACGTAATTGGACTGTTCATACCATTCGTCTATGTATGCATGTAATTGGACTGTTCATACCATTCGTCTATGTATTTACGTAATTAGACTGTTCATACAATTCGTCTATGTATTTACATAATTGGACTGTTCATACCATTCATCTATGTATGCACATAATTGGACTGTTCATACCATTCATCTATGTATGCACGTAATTGGACTGTTCATACAATTCGTCTATGTATGCACGTAATTGGACTGTTCATACCATTCGTCTTTGTATGTACGTAATTGGACTGTTCATACCATTCGTCTATGTATGCACGTAATTGGACTGTTCATACCATTCGTCTAGGTATGTACGTAATTGGACTGTTCATACAATTCGTCTATGTATGCACGTAATTGGACTGTTCATACCATTCGTCTTTGTATGTACGTAATTGGACTGTTCATACCATTCGTCTATGTATGCACGTAATTGGACTGTTCATACCATTCGTCTATGTATGTACGTAATTGGACTGTTCATACAATTTGTCTATGTATGCACGTAATTGGACTGTTCATACCATTCGTCTATGTATGTACGTAATTGGACTGTTCATACCATTCATCTATGTTTGCACATAATTGGACTGTTCATACCATTCGTCTATGTATGCACGTAATTGGACTGTTCATACCATTTGTCTATGTATGCACGTAATTGGACTTGTCTGTGTTCGTCTATGTATGTACACAGTATTTCATAATCTTCAGTTCAATTTGGTTTCCCATTTTGGTCTCCAGTTATTGGTAGTAAAGTAAACATGGCGGCACGGCTTATGATGCACTATCCAGGCAGACTGTCTTGTGATTCCGAGACCTTTCATCATTCCAAGCTATCTACACATTTCTTCACTGAATTAGGACATCGTGAAATGAAAGGAGTTCAAAACCCAGGAATCATACGTGAATTTGTTGAAACAAAAAAGTAAGTTCCATAATATTGTACAGTATATAATTGAACATGCCGTAACTTATACCGGGTATGTAGATAAACAATGCCATAGTTTCATATAAATAAATTTATAATTTCATTTCAGAAATTCTAAGAAACAACTCGAAAACATTAATGAAAACGAATTTCCTTTACTCGGTAAGCAATATATGTACTGTCAAATACATGCTCCTGATACGTTTTTTTGCCACACGATTGAGCAAAAAGTTTTACCCTTGGCCGCACATGTTTGATTATTTCAAAACGTTAAACTAGTATCTACTGTCAATGGTTGTATTTTGTAGGCAGTTCAAAATTGTTAATTATTCATTTGCATACTTTTCTTTTGCATAAGCTTCGTTCGTTTGTTTCATTTCTCCACTGCGCATGTTTATTGTAGCCAATTCGCTTCGTTCTGTTTACATGCACTGTTTACATCGCACGCTGTTCGTGCCCAGTCATTTCTGTTTGGGTTATTTTCATTTTACTTTCTCGCTATGCCAAGAAGTAAGCGGCGCTCAACATGCTCTGGCTGCCAGCTCGATGTGGAAGCTCACACCTGGGGCAAGCACGGAAAATTCTGCACCGGTCCACCGCCGGAGGAAGAGAATTGCCGTTCACCGAACAGCTCAACTGCCGTTCCTAAATCGTCTCCTTCCACCTCAAAGCACTGACGTCACTCGCCCACAGTCTCACACACGGAACCACATGGATATTTTGACGAGTTTTCAGATGGGGTGAAGACGACCAAGCCGAGTTAGCTATTTTGCAGCGCCGGAAACAATCCTTGTTGGCGAGAATCGTGAAGCAAAAATTACAGGCGGAAATCTCTCAGCTAGAAATGGAATTCAAAAGTTGTTCCTTGAACGCACATCCACCAACCACATGCCTATCATCCACGCGCCAACAGGGCACATCGCCTTCTGATCACCAAATCTCTGACATTTCACTAGCGGAACTGCGCAAAATGACGAATCTCCGATCGCAGGTTGATCACGATTTGTCACCATACTTCGACGCCATTGGAGCGAACAAAGGACACAAGGCTGAGAACAAAGGAACAGCCGGTGAGTACATTATTCGCGACAGTCTCGTTAATTCCTCCGGGCGTCACGCCGGGAAAAAGTTGCCTGGTTTGAAATCTCCTGAACAGTTTGTTCCATCATTCTTTTCTTCACATGAACTGAAATACGACGACTTATCACTTGAACAATTTCTACAGGGCTACACGCTCTTACTGCAGGACCCATCCATGCCCAAAGCAGAACAAAAGGGCCGGTTACGTCTCCTGCATGATTTGTTTGTTAAACTACCATTGTACAAATGGCCCATTGTCCGAAGCTATCAAGCGGCAGTGGCTCGTTTAATCGATGATAACAGACGTACATGGGACAGCGATTACTCAGACGTGAAAGAACTGTTTTTCGATTTCTCAGCCGACAAGTTGAAATCAGTCACCCAGAAACGGATGACAATCAACGGCAACAGAAATATCTCCAACCCGGACAGTTCGCCCGTATTAGTGTGCACAGCTTCAATGAGAAAGGTTCTTGCTCATTTGATCCATGCAAATTTAAACACATTTGCAATCATTGCTATGTCACCCGCAATCGTTTTAATAATCACAGCGAAAAGGACTGCAAACAGAAATCAGCCACGTCCATGTCACCTCTGCACCACAATAAACCAATCTCCTCATGACTCCATGCGCAGCCCTCAGACACCACGTCAACGACTTGTGACCTCCCCGTTAGATCAACGCCTATACACGTATCTCTGGACGCTAGCGTTATCTCGTTCGATTCGGTTAGCAACAACATCACCGGGTCTGACCCAACACTTTCAGTCATCACAAGTGTGTCAGGGGGCTCCACACCTACGCCACCAGCAGCTACATCACCGTTGTCACTTACGCATACGGCATTACCCAAGCTCAGCACCACAATCTTCATCGATAATAACAAGTTCGAATCCCTCGCTCTCGCCGGTCAGTCAGCAACCACACTGACATCAAGCATGATCAAAGCGCCAACATCGCAGGCGGTCCTCAGCGACATCAACTTCGACCCCACACTTCATCACAACACAAGCAGGTCGAGAGCTACACACTCGTCATTGACATCATCATCAACTACAACAACAACAACAACTTTTCCATCATCAGCTGATCATTCGTCACCGTCGCCCAGTCCGATCTCTGTGCCGCCAGATCACATTATTTCTAACATTGATGGCAGTATTGCACAACATTACATTGATTTACATCGCAGAATCTCCGCTTCAGGCCTTTATAACTTTCAAGGTTGTTGCATCCCGGTCTCTTCCGGTCTGAACATTCAGTCTTGGCGCCATCTTCTACGCAATTACGACACCGACATCTGCGACTTCTTAGAATTTGGTTCAACTACTCGCGCGACTTTCTTCCTACTTTGCACGCAACGAATCACACCTCGGCTTTACATTTCGCTGAGCACGTGGACAGTTTTCTGGAATCGGAGCTATCTCTCGGCGCATCCATTGGACCGTTTGACACTTTGACACTTGTCTCACCCGCTCATTACCTCACCATTAATGACCGTGGCTAAGAAGGGCTCATCTTCCTGTCGCGTGGTCGTGGACTTAAGTTTTCCAGAAGGCTACTCGGTCAACGATGGCATCCCAGGGGACAGTTACATCGGGGATGATTACAAGCTCAGACATCCTACAGTTGACTCCATGTTAGATCGCATCCGTACACTTGGTTCCGGTTGCCTCCTTTACAAACGGGACTTCAGCAGGGCATACCGACAACTTCGCGTGGATCCGGGAGACTACCACCTTCTCGGCTATTCTTGGAAAGGGAAATACTACTTTGACGTTTCACCATCTTTCGGGTTACACACAGCGGCCTTAATGTGTCAACGGTCAACCAATGCAGTGCGTCACATCCTACGCAACCAAGGGCACGAGGTGATCAATTATATCGACGATTTTGGCGGAGCCGAGTTACCAATCAACGCTACTGCGGCTTTTGAGAGTCTATTTTATTCATCACAGTCACAGTCACAGTTTATTCATCCTTGGTAACTTGTAGCATTTTCTTTTTCGCTTCTGAAGGAAGGAAGCTCCGCTCGCCGCTCTGGACCACCAGGCGTCCCGCTCACTCCACTCAGCTTTTGCTTCCGGTTCATTGCGGAACATTACAACTCAATGGCGTGCATTCTTCCTCTTCTGCCGTTTCTTTTGCATCCAGCCAGTTCCGACCACAACACGAACGATTATTCGCTACACACAGTTCCTTGCCCGCTCGTTTTCAAGCAGGGCATCTATCTGCAACTACCTCAACGGTGTTCGGCTGCTGCATCTTTTCGTCACCGAGACCCCACCTTCACTTGACTCATTCGAACTGCGCCTTGTCCTCCGGGGAATACAGCGTGTAACAGCGCACCAGCCTCGCCGCAAGTTGCCTATCACACCGGATATCCTTCTTCGAATTCATCGTCTCTTGGACTTTACAAGCCCGCTGCACGTTACGCTGTGGTCCGCTTTCCTCATCGCATTTTTTTCGTTCCTGCGTAAGTCCAACACTAGTGCCCCCTTCAGATACAGCTTTTAATGCCCGCATTCATCTCTCGTGGGGCAGCGTCGGATACAACACCACAGGTTTGATCATTCGCATCACATGGTCTAAAACCATACAGTTTGGCGAACGGGTACTGCACATTCCTATCCTGGCTATCTCTGGTTCCGCCCTCTGCCCAGTATCAGCCTACAAGCAGAAGCTCTCCTGTTTCTTGCACCGTCATCTACCGGCAGACTGCATCCTTTGATCTACCAGTCTTTTGTTCAACATCTGCGATCATTGCTCAGCTCCACAGGGCTGGACCCAAACAGCTACTCCAGTCACAGCTTTCATCGTGGAGGGGCCTCCTTCGCATTTCAGTCGGGAGCAGACCCTGAAGCAATTAAAGCGCAAGGCGACTGGCGCTCACAAGCTTACCTGCTGTACATGAAATCCTCATTCGGTCGTCGCCTCAGGACAGCATCATGCATTCGCGCTGCTATCAAGTCTGGCCAAGTCGATCTGACACTTTGAACATTTGCTTTTGGCGGCTTTCATTTTTGGCCTTTTAATGCTGTATTTCAACCACCCACCCACCCATGAATAATTAACAATTTTGAACTGCTTACAAACTACAACAATTATTCAATGGCAAAGAACGAACCCGACTCAAGCGAATTGGCGGCAAAAGAAAATAAAAAGTTAGTTTTATTCTGTTGAATCTAAAATTACATTTCCGGCATACAGCGAAATACAGTAAATATTATTGATAATATTACTTTTTTAATGGAATTGCATTTTTGATACAAATAGTTCTGCAACGTGTTAGCTCATTTGGCTTCAGTTACCAAATATGTCGGAAACTCCAGGACTTTATCATGAATCATAAGGGATCTCCATCAGAGATCATTTCGGTGTCAAACTCAGATTGTAAATGTATCTATTGACATTTTTAGAGACAGCATGTACTGGAATATGGTCTTTGCTGATATGTTTAACACATCATGTTTTTTAATTTCTGTTATGCTTTTCTGCTCTTTAGTAATTTATTTTTGTTTTATGAGCTGGACCTCGAAATACAATTATTATTATTATGATAATCATTTCAAGGTCGGGAAGTAGAAATGAGACAGTTCTTGGATGAACTTCACCTGATAACTGAACACAGAGAAAAGGGGGAACACAGGCGAGTCATGGTATATGAAGGTGAGCCAGGTATTGGAAAGACCCGGATGATAGAAGAATGTATCCGCCAGGCTACAGCTGAACAAATACGGTATGCTTTATTGTACAGAACCCTTCAGTACCATTGTCAATTTTGTCAGCTTGTTAGTTCCCGTTCGGACGCAGTCCGAAAACGGGGACTTATGTTTTGATCTCCGTGTGTCAGTGTGTGCGTGCGTCTGTGCGTGCGTCCGGACCTGTATCTTAGAAATGCCTGGACCAATCACAATCAAACTTTACACATACATCATACATGATAGTATACATACACTGTATGCACGTTGATTTGTTTCACGATCTGATTCAAGATGGCCGAATGGCGGCCATTTTTGTGCTGAAAAATCATCAAAATCAAGAATTTCTCGGCTGTTTACAGATGGATTTTGTTCAAACTTGGTATATACATTAGACACTATGGGACCTTAATGTAAATAATTTTGTTTTTCAGATAAGATTCAAAATGGCCGACTGGCGGCCATTTTGTTTTAATGAATGTGGTTCTCATGCCATATCTCTGACTTGCTTTCACTGATTATGTTCAAATTTTAAATTTTCAATATACATCATGTCATAGATAGACAGATATATTGGTTTGACGATCCTATTCAAAATGGCCAAATGGTGGCCATTTTTGTGCTAAAAAATCATCAAATATCAAGCATTTCTGGATGGATTTCGTTCAAACTTGGTACATATGTTAGACATTACAGGTTCCTGATGCACATCATTTATTTTTCAGATCGGATTCAAAATGGCTGTCTGGTGGCCATTTTGTTTTAATGATTGGGCTTCTAGAGCCATATCTCTTACATGCTTTGACTTCAAATTTTATATATTCGTTATACATCATGTTATATATATACATGTATTCAAAATGGCTGATTTTGAATGCTGTTCCAGAGCAATATCTCTCAATATGGACAAGTACTTTTTTGACGATCAGATACAATTGTCAATCATTTTAATGTTAAAAAATCATATTCCTGACATGGTTATATTCCAGCTATATTACTATAAACAAAACTATATATCTTAAATTTGATAACTAACGGGGACTGTGCCATGCATGGCTTGTTGAATTTGTTTTGTTCCTGTCAGTGATCTATCGAACGAACTTTTCTTCATGTATTGTTTGTATTTTGCTTCAGCGTGGTTCCGTGTTCTTTGACTCTGCACGATTCCAGTGCCCCATATCGCGCAGTGACTGCTCTAATGGAATTACTCTTGGAAATAGAAAATTGCACTAATCACGTGGAGAGAGAACATGTGGTAATGGAACATATCAAAGAAGAATGCCTCAAAGAAAGCCTTTGCTTACTTAATGATCTGTTAGGCCTAAAGGTAATTTACATATATTCAACTGACCAATGATTAACATGTTATGTTGTGGGTTCGACTAACACTTTATGACGTGTGCCAATGTATGGTTTCTATCTACTTTAGTTTCCCTCAGGTCCCAAGTTTGTACACATGTCATGTAAGGACAGAACAGACGCACTTCACCATGTGTTAGTTTCTTTAGTTCACCAGGTATGTGATAAAATGTATATATCTATATATTTGTAAGTCGTAATGCAATGAGTACTTTTGGTACAACTCGACAAAGGTTAACACAGTTATATTCAAGTCGCCCGGTCAGGTTTAATAACATATTTTCAAACCTATCAAAGTTGTCAAGGCATTAAAGTGTAACTGAATTGGGACAATTGACTTTTTTTGTGTGCAAAATTTATTTATAAACAACATTATGAAAAAAAATCAAGTGAAAAGGGTATATAAATTGGGTAAACAGTCAATGATATTCCGAAATCGCGCCACGCCCCCCTCTCCCATCACCTTCGAGTTTTTTCGGCATTACGAGTGTAACCGAAATGGCGCCACCAACGGGAGCATAAAGCATGAGCTAGCTGCAGACAGGATTGTTTATCATTTTCCATACGCACGCGTTTCGTAAACATATACAACAAGTTACCAAGATCGAGAATTCTTACGAGTTACCATCATATACAACGAGTTACCACAATCGTTTTCATGGGGAAACGCTGTGTTGTTGGCGGGTGTAGTAACACACACGGCGATCGCGTAAGTCTTTATGGGTTCCCAAAAGATTCGAATTTATGACATCAGTGGACCAAAGCCGTCAAGAACACCAGGAAACATTGGGATGGATCTTCTCCATATACCGTTATTTGCAGTGTCCATTTTACGCCCGAATCATTTGTTGATCCACCATCTGGATTCGTTATGAATTATTTGGGTTTCGGGAATAACTGTGTAAATAACCAGAAGAATAATATTTTCCATGTAGAATATGAATATTAATTTGCTTGAAAAGTTTAGAATGTATTCATGTTATTATGCCAGAGTCGAAATAACTAGATCGATCGTGGAACAACAACAACAAAACACAAAATGGCGATTGGAAAATGTAAGCACTGGACGCATTCACCGTTCACGTACTTTGTGTCTTTACATGATTTCTTCAGAAGATCAAGAAACTGAAAATTGCACACTGATATGTGTTTAGAATTTGGATGAACAAAAGACAGAAACTGGAAACCAAGCCGGTCACGATGTTCAAACTCTGTGTCACGGTCATTTTGGGAAGGTACACGATCACCCACATCGCGTACTTTTCTTGCAGGTTCAAACCTGTATGGGCCAATTTGTCCCTGGCACTCTAAAACAAAATCGTGACATCTCTCATTGTCATCATACTCTTCGATTTCATAACTCTCGTCAGACGATAACATAGATTCCGTGTCGCTTTCCGAGCACTGCATACGTATAGCGGCCATTGTGAGACGATGACAAGTTCCCCCCGTGACGTCACAAAGTACCCTTGTATGCTAATTAGGTACTCTAGTTGGAGCCTCGCTCTGAGTCGACCAAGAAACTGAACGTGGGCGTGTCCTTATCCAGAACATTATTATTGATCGTTTACTTAATTTATGTACATTTTTCACTTGATTTTTTTTCATAATGTTTTTATAAATAAATTTTGCACACAAAAAAGTCAATTGTCCCAATTCAGTTACACTTTAAGGTGGCTCCATACTGTTTCACGAAAGTCTTTGGATTTTTATATTTCACTAATAGATTGCTTAATGCTGTGCAAAACGATTCGAGGTACGAACCTAATTTTTAGATACTATTACTGTATGTGGATTTCGGAGTTCATACAAAAAGAAAACTATGACCTGTTCAATTAGAACAAATCTGCGCGTCCACTTCGGACCCATCAAGTTTGGTAAACTGTATTGAGCAACCTTAAAACTGAGGATTTTATTGGCAGATGAAGTAGAAACATTTTAAAATGACGTCAGCGAGCACCACATTCGTTAATTGGCTGGTAGGATTCAACAGATATTGAAATTCATAAATAGTTATACAAAACTGGCCATGCCTGTGGCAGAGGTACTTTTACGTAATGGGAATGGGGAGGAGATTGATTTGACTGAAGACACATTACGGCTAGGGAGAGGGTGGTTGAATCTTTACATATACACTGTGTTCAAAATACAACATACAAATTTTTTTCTGGAATGGTAGTTTAATATGTAATTTAATTAATGTAGTATGTCTGTTGGTTTTTCGCAGTTTACCATTGACACTTGTGTCATTTTCGTGGTCGACGATGCACATTTCATTGACAAAGACTCGTGGGATTTCATCACAGATCTTGCGGAGGATTCATCCGCAGTCTGCCTTCTTGCAATGAGACCATTTCCACCCAATAAAGCGTCATGTCCTTCCGCAGCAAAGGTACTGCAGAACCCCGCTACATTGCACATCAAGCTGCACGGTATACCACAAGAATACCTGGAAGAGTTGGCCTGCCAGATTCTTAACGTTATCGCGATTCCCAAGGAATTGCTGAAGTGAGTTTTAATGAAATATAATTGAATAACATAGTGCTAATTGAGACTCGATCTGGCTACATGTATTTGTCAAGCATAACTATTTTTCTGTAATTTGTTTCCAATATAGGATTTTACAAGAGCGTAGTCATGGCCTTGCTTCATGGTGTGAACAACTCATCAACGACATGTTTATCAGTGCCAAAATAAAAGTCATACAAGGCACAGAAATTAATCACGAAGAAAGTGAAACAAATACTCAGGAAAGGACCACCAAAGTGTGTGTCATTTCACCCAATGTCAATCTCAGTGAGATTCCAGTCCCTGACTCAATGACGGGTAGGTTTATAAGATGTTATGACCCAAGAAATTTGTTTCTGGTTTTTGTATCAATGATAGTGTTCATGAAATGGGCCATCTTTGGTCCTGCAAGTAAATAAGCAGAATACAATTTACAAGGTAAATACTATGTTAAATCAAAGTGAACATGTAAACACGTCTTTGTCCTATTTACGTACAGGTTGTCCTGGTTCTAGCCTGGCAAGGTCGCGTGAGCTCCCCCCCCCCCCAACGCAGTGCTCCAAACCTGAGGTCTGATGCCGTTCAGCCAGCGAGGGCACCACTCACACCTACATGTCAGGCTTTCCTGGTTCTAAATTCATTAATTTTCCGTTCCAGGTATGTTACTTGCTAAAATAGATCGGCTGAAATCTGCTGATCAAATGGTTGTCAAATGCGCTGCAGTGCTAGGATTGACTTTCACTCCAAGTTTGTTAGAAGTCGTTGTTCCTAACACTAGCAGTAAGCGAATACGAATGGCACTGCATTCGCTGATGCAGTCTCGTGTATTTGAATGTGCCACGCCCAAGACTCACACTAACAGTGAGTTTAGCAGCATAAATTATCATGGTCATCACAATAAACTCTCATCTCGCGTTGAGTGTCACTGTCTTTGTAGCTTGGAGAGCACGGTGGATGATCATTCCAACATTGCCAACTGCAAGTTGTTACGTTTTAGGACCTCTATGATGCAAGAGGTTGCGTACACACTGTTTTTAAACGAGCAAAGACGGTCTCTGCATGAACAAGCAGCCTTGTTTCTGGAGTCGCGAGCACACAAGTGTAGATCATGTGGCGGTGGTGAGTGTGTACCACATTACCAGTCTCTCTCCCACGACATGACGGTGACTACTAAACCGGATGATCGGAGGAATTCCAAGTCAACATCGAAAGGCGAAACCTCATCTGGTTCAGGGTGGCGAGCAAAGTCTCGGTCTAACAAGAAAAATCGTGTTTCTAACAGGATATTCCAAGCAGACACACGTGGCGGACTTGGTATTCTCGATGAGCAAGGTAAGTCAATAGAAGCAAAGGAGCAAGACAAAATATGTTAAGTTTGAAGGAGGCATACTAACATCGAATGAAGGAAAAAGTCATAGCATTTGAAACAGTTTTTAAAAGATAGGAGAGTGAGTATGTATGTGCACATGTGTAATACAGCTGAGAAACGAGGATTACCAGTTGAAAAAGATGATGTTTTAAGAGAAAATGATATGGTATGTATGTGTTTGTTGCTGAGTAAGTATGACCGTGACATAGTTTTTGAACTCCCAAAAATACCCCCCCCCCCCCCCAATATGAAAGTACGGTATAAAGCTATAGCTATATGTGTTTTTCAGTTCTTGCTTGGGCATCATGGTGTACACATTTTCAGAGGCTGATGATAGATGATGATGGTTCTATCATTCGTAGGCTGCGAGTTGGAAACACGAATGAGCAGTGTACTCGCGTTACTAATCATCACTGCACAAATCAGCTTTGCATACCACTTATTTGCATATTCGAATATGTTTGAACTACAAGTCCCTGTCGGTTAAAACAGTTATGTTTAAGTCACCCAGTTAATTTAATCATTTTAATAACACGTTTTACAACCTAAATCTGGAAGAAATGTTCGGTTATTTAATTTAAAAAATGCCTTATTTGCCATATAAAGCCAGAAATATTATTGAAATATTCACCAGAAGAATATAAACATGATGTTTGGGTATCCCTTTGAGTGAAATTAGTATTAGTTATTATTATACGTAAACAGAACGTTGTTTCTTCCCTGTTTTAGTGTATCACATGCGCCATTTCACTACAATAACATTACCTTGCAAAACGTAGTCCGCATTTACGTTTTTACAGAAGTCGGACATTAATAGATAGTTCGGTTGTCACGTACATTTTTTTCGACTTTTTGTTTAGATTCAGGTGTTACAACTCTGAAAAAAATGACCTTGCGTAGTGAGGTGATTGACCACAAAATTTAATTTAATTGGGGCACTATTGCGTAAAACGCAAGATTTATGGCAAAGAGATTTCGGTGTACAAAATCTTTAGTTTTTTCCAGTTTGTTGACCCAACGTCACGCAATATGCGAAAACGCGCAAACAAGAATTGATAATTCAGGAATCAAGAATTTTCATGGACATGCATCATAACATGTATAATGTATGTACCAATTTTGAACAAAAACTGATAAAGTATGGCAAATTACGATATTTAAAAAAAAATAGCTGCCAGTCGGCTATCTTGGAATCGAATCACTAAACCACTGCATGTGCATATGACCCACATACAGTTCTAGTCACATGCAAAGAATGTACGGATTCGGTCCAGAAGGTTCGGTAATATTACTCTGGACGGGCATATGGAGATCGTATTATAAGTCCATGTTTCGAATTTCGTTTGAGCAGGGACTATTAATAGATCACAATGTCAATCGGCGTTATTACTTTGTGAAATATAGGAAATCATATCTGTAGGATCCTCACTAAATCAACGAATCAAACATCACCTAGGGCACCTGCAACTTGATATAAAATCAATATGAAATAAAACTGGTCATTCATATTTCTACAGTCGCAATTGATTATTCACAGATACTATGTACAGGTGTTGAAATTAACTGGCGATTGTTGAAATATTTGATCATTCCAAATGACGTAATCGTGGAAATACATATATTCGAACAGCCACTCTTATTAAAACTATAGACACTATAGCATTTCACAAACATAGTATTTTGATACCATTGATCATAATATTATTGTGATCCGAGCACTAAATACATCTACTATAAAAGTTAAATGAATGAAATCAAATAAATGCATCCTAAATATCACAAATAAAATGTTGTTGTTATAGTTTAGAAATGTCGCTTTTGAATTGAACAGTAAATGGTTTAAAATTCACGTTAAAAGATTCATATCGTTAAATTGCGATGATCTCGTCTACAAGAAGGGTATGTAACCAGATGTATTTAAATATTCAGATAACCTAGCGCCTCGTCGAACTAGCATCCTTGACAGTGTCAGAAAGTTTTTCCGGAGAAACAACCAAGTAGATGATGACGATGATCAATCAAAACTCGCGGCAGCAAGTGCAAGGCGAAACAGGAGAACGTCTCTCGAACTCAGGTGAGAAACGATGTTTATATATCGAAAAAAAATGACTACAATTATTTGAGGATTCTACATGTTTGTAACAAACTTGTATGTATAGTAGCATAGAATAAGATAAATGTATCAAACAAATGTTTGATTGTGAGTGATACACCTCCATGCTTTGTTTTTTAAAGTCTGAAACTATCTGAAGCTAGTAGACCTGCATCTGCAGCTAATATACATCAGACGTAAATGGCCGTCAAAATCTTGTTGTGAAGGAAAGAGTCACAAATAGTCATAGAGGCCCACTGTTCCAAATCCGTAGTTACATAGATCAGTAGAAGAGTAGACGCGATGACGAGAGAGAATGAATAACTACTAGTATTTAAGGGGCAATGAAAAAAAAAGACGCTCTTTCGCTCAAAATGATATCTAGGCGCCCATTTGCATCTACGGTCAATAGAGCTTTAATGACGTTTGTCTAAATTACAAGCCATGGAATTGTTTGGATTATGTTTACTGATGTTTGCCTGTATTATTGCCAGTGACAATCTGAAAAATAACATTGGAGGTGACGTAATTAGTGAAGAATTGATGTATCGCGAGATCGATTTACGTGACTGTGAATGCCCACAAGTGTTAGCCTCTGTTTATCCACAATTGGTGAGGCATTGGAAAGCTGCCAGCAACACTGCAAGGACCATTCACTTCTTGACGGAAGCTGGTGGCGCAGCCGTTGCCACTCATAACAATATGGCGGTAGGTCACAAAATACAGACACACACACACATACATACATGATTGTGTTTTTACACTCTCTGTTTCACCTTTGTCATTTATATAACAAAAATATGAAACAGATTATATGGTTTTTATTTTGTGAAAGGTGGTTCAATGTTTGTATGTGTGTCCAATGTCTGTTTTTCGGATTCGACATGCCTGACCAATTCATTCAAACTTGATATTGACATTACTTATGGTGGATAACTTTCTGATTCAAGTCATTTTGTTTTGTGATTTGATTCTAACTGATTGTGTTCAAATTTGGTACAAAATCAAGGTATAGTGTTGTGAAATTTAATTGACTGGCAGACATTTTTGCCCATAAAGCATGCCATCATCCATTTGTCAGGCATGGATTTTATTCCAGCTTTGTATGAACAGCAGATACAATTTGATTCTAAATTGCCAACTTGCGAGCGTGTTGGTTATATTTGTTATGTGTCTTTACCATTAATCCGAGACGCCTTTGCAGATCTTGCTCAAAGTTAATTGTCACAAATACAAATGTTAATTCTGTCTGACAGAGAATATGTTTTTGACAATGACTTGTAAATCAAGTATCAGAATTATTACAAACTTTGTGAAGCATGTACATCGTGTAAAAAAGATGGTGGTAACTATATGTAAAAATACGCCACATGGCATTCCAAGCAGCGTGGAGGGATTCAAATTTATGCACTTAACCACTTTGCCATTCAAATTGATACTAAAAAATACACCTGAATAGTAGCTATGCGTAATGCCGTTTCATGATGGGTGATACTTATGTCAGTGATGAACGCCGTCAAATAGTTTATTGCCTTCACAGGGGCTATCCTATCTACTAGAAGTACATCACATGCTGAAATCTCTAGAAGCTGGTAAGAAACCGTTTCCAGACGACCCTGAAGAAAAACCAATTATAGAGGACGAAACAAAAGCCAGAGTCGAGAGACTTATAGGGCAGGTGATTATATATGAGTACAGTTTAATATTAGATTGTACATGAACGACAAATTGAATGATTGAGAAACAACTCGGACAATTACATAGGACGTGCAAAATTAAACTTGTGTTTCACGCAATTTGCCCCGCTCAGCTGTTTTCTTGAGTATAATTCCTTCTTCTGTTTGTTCTTCCAAGGCATTGTTTCACATGGGGAGGCTGGAAGAAGCAATGCCTCACCTTAAACGTGCTTTGAAGGTGTTGGGCAACAAACAACCAACGACTAGAATGGGTGTATATTTCCGACTAATGGTTGAAGGCTTCATTCAATGTTTGCACTTGAAAAACCCGCATAAATACGTTGGACGTGCATCGTAAGTCCTTTACATAGATATAATAGTTGTTCACTGTTTTCACTGAATTGCGATGAATACTAGTAGTCATTTTGCTAGTCTTAAATTGTTATCCACCCATACAGGGTCATCGACTGTAATAGATTCGTTGAACAGGCTCGTTGTCTATCCCATGTGTGGCATGGATACCACGAAGCACATGATGACACATGGGCGTTGTTAGCGGCTCTACAACACGTAAACCGTGCGGAGAAGGCAGATGATGATTTTCATGATGTAAGTGCGTCATCATTATATCACATATTTGAAAAGTGCTTTCAACATTACTGATCTTTTTTGTATACACTAGTGAATGTAACATTTTATTTTAATATCATTAAAACAGCGTATAATCAGTTTGTTTTTTGTTCTGTTTGTCAGTTGATGGAAGGATACTGCATAATGATGGAATCCTGTCATGCCCTGCTTTGGTTCCGTCGGGCCTTAGTCTACGAAGAGTTGGCTTTGAACAGGTACGTCACATGTCAAGTGTCAACCCAAACACGTATTAGGTTAAAAAAGTCAATCGAGACACATTCAAGCGACGTTGTATTGGATCGTGAAAGAGTGTAGCTATGTATATATTCCTGACTATTCTTACATGGACATATTGTTATTGTTATATATTGTTAAAGAAATACTTGTTACTGAGCTCTGTTTTTTTTCTTTTAATAGAAGTCTTGAAATTGGCAAGCTTTCAACTGATCTCTCCACATTAGGTCATCTGTATTCTGTAGTAATGTCACTGCGTTTAGCTGATGGACGCATACAGAAAGCGGTGGAAGCAGGTAAAGTCGGTGTAGTTTAATTCGGCAAATACTATTCGACGGAATCCGGAATTCCGACAGGAATTAGGTACAGAATACTTGGCAAAAATGCGATGTTGTCAACTGGAGCGCCCCAACGATCCTTCTGATATGATACCTTACAGTTTGATACTTACTATATAATTATTATTACCTGCACTAATGTGAAGTAGTGTTCAGTGATGTATGTAACTACGGTGAAACTAGTGAACGCTACCCCCAGCAAAACGCCAGAGAAGCTAATGAACCCTATTTTAAAATAAGCACAACTCTCCTATATTTTAGTCAATTCAATGAAAAAAATATTAAGCAATTATTATTATATATATTGAAATATAAGTGGTCTTTTCGGTCTAAGTCGTTAGTATTTAATTTAGCTTTAACTAGTTTTCGCAAGCGAGTTTTGTTTTCGATATTTTATGCTGAACACTGTTCACAAATGGATGAATTATAAATATGCAAGACATATAAAGGCCAGCCAGTACGTGTATGTTCATACACTGATGTATTCCATCGATCGTGTATGTGAAAAAATAGATTCAACATGTTTTAGCATTCTAAACATTGAACTATAGCGATCAATGAAATAGAGAAATAATTAAAAATGATATAATGATCGCTATAGTTCAATGTTTAGAATGTTAAAACATGTTGCATCTATTTTTTTCCATATGCTTCGGTTATACTTGATGGCAGAATAAACAGTCAAATGTGAATGCAAAAACACGGTATGGTTTATTGCTGGATAAACTGGCATAGAAACATGTAACACATGTAACAAGGAGCCCCGAAACTCCGAAACTAGCCCTTTATATAGGTGCGTATTGAAAGTGAGAAAAAACACGTACTCTGGAAATACAAATGTAAGTACGCGGGAGAAAAAGATACAATACAGAGTAAAATGATTGGCTGAAATTAAATGATTTTAATTGGTCGAGAATTACTCAAGTTCAGGAGAACACAAATTGAACTTGTAACTTCTGATCTAGTGTGATTTTCACTAAAGTTCAGATTAAATCTTTGAGTCTGACGTTGGCGGCATCTGTGGCGTCATGATGTGATCTGCGTTGTGGCAATGGTATAACATCTGTATTTCCACTGGATTTCATCATGCATATTAGTGATACCATCTGTGGCAGTGGGTTGCGTTGTGTCATTGCTGGATGATGTCAATTCCTTTGATACAATTTCCAGCGGGAACAATTTATGAATAGGGCGGGACATATGACCATTGGAAGTTTTCACCTCAGCTGATCAAGTCCATCTTTGCCGTAAACTAGACTGTTTACTATAGCAAGTTGCCACTTTAATCGGCGATTAATGTCGTTGTGTATTATGACAACATCACTTTAATACTATAATAGTATTGTTCTCTGTACCGGTAGGAGGGTGATGTTCGCATAGTGCGGTGAGATATTCTGTCTGCCATCGACGCCAGAATTGTATGTGCAGACAAACTAAATGTTCATATCGTTTGTTGACTTTCGCACGACTGTCATAATCGGGGTCATAGAGTTCATCGTCGGTAATGTTTATGTACGGTAACTGTGTCAATGACCGGCCGTTGAGCAGATGAGACGGTGTCATACTGACGTTGTCTTCGATGCTGGAAGACACGTATGTTAATGGACGATCATTAACAGTACTATGGTAGAAAGTTCGTCAAAGGTGATTAGCGCACGGCCCAATACCTTTTTGATGGCGTTCTTGGTTATGCCGATTAACCTTTCCCAGAATCCTCCGAACCATGGAGCTCGTTTCGGGATGAACGTTCACTCGACGCGATGCGAAGCGAGATATTCAACTTCTGAGGTATCAAGTAGGTTGCGTATTTCTTCCGCGCGGATATATAAGTGGACGCGTCTTGCAGCGAAGCGCAGGAAAGTGTGTGGAAGTATCTTTGTTGACAGGTCGGGTATAACTTCCAAATGGACGGCGCGTGTCACTGCACAAGTGAATAAGCAAACGTAGGCTTTATTTCTTTTTCCATAAGGTGTTTTGGTTATGAGACTACCAGTGAAGTCAACTCCACACACGGCAAATGGGGGCATCATATTTACGCGATATGATGGTAACGGTGCTTGAACGGGGTTGGAAAACGGTTTTCCATCGACCTTGCGACACGTCACACAACTGCTCAGTATACTCTGTACAACCTGGCGTATTTTGGGTATCCAGTGTTGTTGCCGAATCTGGGTCACTGTAGACTGGACACTAGAATGTTTATTTAGTTCGTGTGCTTTCATCACAATTAGTTGTGTATATGCATGGTATGACGGTAACAGAATCGGGTATTTCGTCACATAGTCAAGCGGTGCGTTGTGGATACGACTTCCAAAGTGAAGTCCTTCTCATCCAGAAATGAAATCAATTGACGAACGAGCGGTCCGAACTTGCGTCGTTGTTCGTGTAACGCCTGGATAGTATCCCCGTAATGTTCAGATTGGACATTTCTTGTCCACAGAAGTTCTGCGTTCTTGAGTTCTGTTGATGTGATTATATCATTGTTATTGCCTGAGTTTAGCTGGCGAGTGATTTGTTTTATACGGTTAACAAATCCCAGTACGTAGACACTGTCACACGTAACAGTTTATCGAGTGAATTATACCTGGAAATGTCAATAATACGTTGATTGCCGGAGTTGTCACTTTCATCAGTCGCTTGACGATCGGTTTGTGCGTTGATGACTGGCGAAGTAGTATCCAGGTTGACGAGGTCGTCATCTTCCTCCGTGATGTTGACATGTAGTTGAGTAGCATTGTTCATATCCCATATTGGCCACATTTGTTGATCTGGTAACCATGACGGCCCATAATTCCATTTGGTGTTTGAACAGAGGTCATTAGCTGATATAACTCTTGTTGTAAGTCCGCGGGGTTGTCCACGGTTGGACAGTATTTATATTCTTGTGTGAAGTCGCGTATTTCTTGCACTCTATTTTGAACAAATACTGGCAACTTCTTACTGCTATTAATCCAATGCAAGGTCGCTTGACTGTCGGACCACAGGAAATGTTCAGTTATATTGAATTTGTCCGATAGAGCATTCAGTACGAGTTTACAGAGTCTCGTAGCGATCAGTGCAGCCATTAACCCCAATTTCGGCAGAGATAATTTCGATTTAGGGGCGACTCGTGTCTTTGACATGACAAGAGCCGTTTCGTGCTGGCGACGGAGAAACACAACAGCACCATAAGCGGAAGTGCTCGCGTCTGCGAAAGTGTGCATTTGATGCCTATCATCTGGTGAAGTCTTGTCAAAATGATTCCGGTTGATTTGATTATCACGAGCAGTGGTTAAATCCTCAGCAATTAAGGTTCATTGTTCGTAAAGTTTGGGACTTAGTGGTTCATCCCACTCCAATTTCAACTTCCACAAAAGTTGAATAAATAGCTTGGCGTGTACCAATACCGGTGAAATTAATCCAAGCGGGACGTATACACTCGCTGTAAAACTTACAATGTCACATTTTGTAATAAACGACTTGAGGTTGACTGTTAACACGAGAATGTGTCAACACGTCAGGTGTAATTTTCCAACGCATACTAAGCACAGAAACTTCATCGGCGGGCTCATTTGTTATCTCGTGTAGCAAGTTCACACAAATCAGGAGAATTCGATGACCAAGCACGTAAATTAAATCCACACAAATTCATGAGGCTCGTAGATTCACTGTAGTATTTAACAGCATCTGCTTCCGAATAGACCCCATCAATGAAATTATCGACATAGATGTTGTCTTTCATTTGATTTGCAGTATTAATATCACAGTTATTATCCAAATGAGTTTTGATCACAGCATTCAGGATAAAAGGTGGGCACATAGCACCAAACAGATTTAAATTGATACACTTTGAGTGGACTGTCAATATTGTTCACGTCTGTCAGCCACAGAAATTTGGTGAATTTCCGTTCATTAGGATGCAGTCTCACGTTAAGGAATGCTTTCTCAATATCACTACAGACCGCAATATTGTTAGCACGGAATCTCATTAAGATGGCTGGCAAATCATTAATCATAGAAGGTTCGGTTCGGAGACAATCATTCAAACTCGGGGAATTAGCGTTTCGGCGGCATGAACGATTAATCGTACACAATGCGAATCGGGGTTGTAGTAGAGTCCTTTGCTACCGAGCGATGTGGTAGATAATGTCCGATAGTATTGTCATCATTGTAGACTTCTTCGATGAAGTCGCGGTTGAGTTGATGCTCAATGATAGAGTTGTATGCGTCGAGTACATTATAACTACGCCGACGATATACTACTCGGTACTTACACCACAATTTTGGGGTACGTTTATCTGTTAATCCCCACCATCTTTATCAAGTTACGTAACTTCTGTCCACCCCAGCGTCTTCTGGATGGTTTAAGTTACCAATGAAATATATTTCGAGATTGTTTCATTATTTTTGCAAGCAATTCAAATATTACAAGGTTTAATCATGAACGAAATACTTTCCAATCTTTTGATTTGACATAATTGGTCGGCACGGAAAAACAGAAACAGGGATATATTCTTGTTCTTGCTTACACATAGCATGGTTTATAGTTCCATGCACCACGATTAGTAACCGTGCATGCACATAGTAACGTGTCACGGCATCGGGATGTCAGTGAGTGGTTAGAACATAAATAACGCATTACTATACAACTTGACACACAAGTTTCATTCGGAAACAACGCTGTTTTTATTTCAATAAAATGTTTAGTATCTGATATTGCTATTAATCCGATATTAGTGGTGGTTTGAAATTGCACATAACAGGCATCGCACAAACCTCCTAACATTTTTCACACACTTCTGTAACACGCTTTTAGTTACTGACAGGGTTATTTTTCTGTTTGGAAGATTAATGTACACACAAAATAAGAGTCGTAAAATACATGTATAAATTAGGGAAATGCACGAATGAGGCATGACATCGTATGAGCTGCTCTGGACATGATTATAGATCGTTATACCACACAGGAAGCTGTAATGGCAATGTCCAAACATCGTCTATGCATCACCGTACTGCTATCGCACTTTTTTTTCGGCGGTGACGATCTGCGGCATTGTGTTGTTTCGCAGTGTATATCACTCATGGTATGAAACTTGGGCCATTAGATCATATCATTAATAAATTTAAATAAATTAGTTGTCCGAATTATTAGTAACATGGTAGTATTGTATCTATAACCATAGAATCGAGCCCGTCTATGCTAAAACCATCAAAACAGTATTACACCATACCATGTCATTTCCGTACCTTCAGGCAACCCAAGTCCCTAGCATGAAGGTTTCACCACAATGGTATATGCGATCCCGTCCACGGATTGGCAGAATTTTGTAACGCAAATAATGAACGAAATTACAGCGATTTGTACCAATCCTGGATCGTTTTTGACTCCCATGTGCGAAGCACATAATGGGAGTCTTTGCAGTTAGTGTGACTGTGTGTGTGTGTGTGTGTGTGTGTGTGTATGTGTGTATGTGTGTATGTGTGTCCGACTGTTCCACTTCTATCTCAAGAACCATACATCGGTTTTTGATGAAACTTGGTGCATAGATGCTCTGGGCCAATGCGCAGATTTGATTAGGTTTTGGTAAAAATCCATGCTCGTTAATTACCTAATTTGCATGATAATTAGCTGATTTTTAGCTGTTCTATGACTTCCACTGATATCTAAAGAACCACTCATTGGATTTTGATGAAACTTGGTACATAGATGCTCTGAACATATGCGCAGATTTGATTAGTTTTTGGTAACAATCCGTGCATATTAATTACCTAATTTGCATGATAATTAGCTGATTTTTAGCTGTTCTATGATTGTTCCACTGATATCTAAACAACCACTCATTGGATTTTGATGAAACTTTGTACATACATGCTCTGAACTAATGCTAGGTTTTGATTAGTTTTTGGTAATAATCCGTGGATACTAATTACCTAATTTGCATAATGATTAGTCAATTTTCGTTTTTTCCACTGATATCTCAAGTACTAATCATCACATTTCAATGAAACTTGGTACATAGATGTCATATGACACTGTACAGACCTGATAGTTTTTATGGTAATATCAGTACATATTAATTACCTAATTTGCATAATTAATTAATTTTCAGCATTTGATATAAGTAATGAGCATTACATTTCAATGAAACTTGGTACTTACATACTCAAGGACTATGCAGAGATTGATTGTTTCCAATAAATATTTGTGCATATTAATCACCTAATTTGCATAATTAATTAATTTTCAGCATTTGATATAAGTAGTGAGCATTACATTTCAATGAAACTTGGTACTTACATACTCAAGGACTATGCAGAGATTGATTGTTTCTGATAAATATTTGTGCATATTAATCACCTAATTTGCATAATGATTAGTCAATTTTCGGTTTTTCCACTGATATCTCAAGTACTAATCATCACATTTCAATGAAACTTGGTACATAGATGTCATATGACACAGCACAGACCTGATAGTTTTTATGGTAATATCAGTACATATTAATTACCTAATTTGCATAAATAATTAATTTTCAGCATTTGATATAAGTACTAATCATCACATTTCAATGAAACTTGGTACATAGATGTCATATGACACTGTACAGACCTGATAGTTTTTATGGTATTATCATTACATATTAATTACCTAATTTGCATAATTAATTAATTTTCAGCATTTGATATAAGTAATGAGCATTACATTTCAATGAAATTTGGTACTTACATACTCAAGGACTATGCAGAAATTGATTGTTTCCAATAAATATTTGTGCATATTAATCACCTAATTTGCATAATTAGTTAATTTTCAGCTTTTCCACGGGTATCTCAAGTACTAATCATCGCATTTCAATGAAACTTGGTACATAGATCCTTTAGGACTATGCAGAGACCTGATTAGTTTTAGGGCAAATAATTGTGCATATTAATTAACTAATTTGCACATTAATTTTCAGCTTTTCTACTGATATCTAAAGTACTAATCATCACATTTCAATGAATCTAGAATTATGCAGACTCAATTAGTTTCCGGTAAACATTTGTGCATATTAATCACCTAATTTGCATAATTAACCAACTTTCACACTGATATCTCAGGTACTAAACATCACATATCAATGAATGTACATGGATGCTGTAGGACAATAGACAGACCTGGATAATTGTGGGCGAAAATCTGTACATAGTAATTACCTAATTTGCATAATTAACCAATTTTAAGCTTTCACACTGATATCTAAAGTACTAATTATTCCATTTCAATGAAACTTAGTACAAAGATGCTCTAGGACAATGTACAAACCTAATTAGTTTGGGGTAAAAATCTGTTCATATTAATTCCCTAATAAGCATAATAACTCATAATTTTTTGGTTCTAATCACATTTCAATTAAACTTGGAAACATAGATTTTCTGTTCTGTTTTCTGCGCAGACCTCATTAGTTTTACACTCAAATCTGTTCATATTAATTTTCTGATTTGCATAATTAGTTTTCAGCTAAGTAATTTCGAATTATATTTAATGTGTCTCCAATACTCTCAGCACATGGGAGTTCTTTCTAAGCTTTCTTTGATTACCATTTTTATCTTTGTTGACAGCGGCATTTCAGCATTTCTGGGCTATTGGTTAAAAACAGCAGGGAGGCACCTTGCATCCTCTATGAAGGCACGGCATTGCACGTTTTTATATTTGTGAATTTTTAGAGAATTGGTGATATTAGTTCAATGTACTAACATTTATCAAGCACGGGTGAAAGTTCGGGCTGTACCTTTTAAAAGGTACGATCCAGTACTTTGAACGTTGCCACAGTTGTAGCATCCATCCTACTTGTCAGCTATCCCGTTCACCTGTTCATAGATAATATGATCCGTTTTCGTAAATTATGTGAGTTGTTTAAAATAGACATATTATGTAAGGATCCTTGAAGCAAAGCGTTATTTATCACAAGAAATTCTGCATTGGGAACATTTTAGTTGCTAAGCCCATCCTATCGATATGAAAACTATGACATTGAGATGGTAATAATAATAACTTTATTGAAATCGTATCCACAATGGGGTATTGATAAATACAATAAAGGTAATGTATATAAAAATAATGACAAAACAAAATTACAGATATAACTAAAACTACTAGAATACATAACAGTTAGAGAAAAGAAGATAATTTATAAAGACATGTATAGTAAAAACAGAAAATAGTGTTTCTTTGTTGTGAGGCAGCTGGTAATCTTTTTTTAAAACTGTCTTCCCTCATAATAAAGCAATGGTAAATAAATTTGCTTAACTCTTTCAATATTTGATTATCTTTTAGTTTTAGTATGTTTATAAAATTTTCATAGTCAGTAATTGTCATGGAGTATGTTGTGTTTATTGAAGAGGTCATCTCTCTCTTTTTTGTAGTAATTGCATTGTATAAGGAAGTGTGTTTCATTTTCGATCTGACCATTGTTGCATATTAAGCATGTTCTTTTGTTCAGATCAATATTTTTGTGTCTTCCTGTTTCTATTTGCAGTGTATGTGCACTGATTCTTAGCTTGGTCATCGCCGACCTGTGTTTTGGATTAATAGTTTCCAGATAATTTTCAAAGGTGAAATCTTGTTTTATTTCTCTATAGGTTCGTAGTTTATTTTTGTGGTTTCCGCCTTTGTTATCATCATGTAGTGATTCCTTGACATTTTTTTGATATAGCAGTTGCAGTTTTCTTTAAATCTAAAGATTAGATTGTCATGGTTATCACTGCTTTTATTCCATACGTCACTCATGTTTAATAATTTGAGTAGACGTTTAATACTTGATACCCAGTTGTAGGTGCCTGTTTCATCAGTTTTTACACATAGTCTGTAACATTCATTGACCAGTGTATTTTCCGGTTTATTTGTAAAGACATTCCACACGGTAAACAAGTAAAAGGCAAAGACAAGTTTATAGAGCAAAAAACGACTTACATACATACACAAACTACAAAACTAATAAAATTACAGTTTAAAAATATACAGTTCATAAGAAACTACAAAATTGGGCAGGGGGCCCACTTCTACCCACCAAGGCAGCACGTGCCCCCCTGAGCAAAGGATTTCGGGATCCAAAAGAAGGAGGGGGAAAACCTGTATGAGGCTGCCCGACCTTGAAATGGGGGTCAGGATGAAATCCAATGCCCAGGCTGGTGGGAAGAAGCTAGCCAAAAAAAAGAGGGGGACGAAGGGGATGGTGGTGGGATAACGAGCGAAGAGAATACAATGCTTGAGCAGTGACACGTAAAAAACAATGAATGAAAACTGCTGAACAAAAGAAAACAAATGAGGTAGGGACGCTACAGTCCGCGTGCACAAGCTGGCTATGATTGGCTGGCGAAAAGAAGCTGATTGGTTGACAAAAATGTGAACTGATTGGTCGAAATAAACAGGCTGTGATTGGCTGAGAGCGGAGGAACCAGAATCCTAAAATGTACCAAGCTCAAGGGTTCCATGTTTTTAGAAACTCACACTTGTGCAGGCACAAGTGAACAATTAGCAATTTTCAGCCAGTATTTAAACATTTATGTCAGGCTTGCTAAGAGCAGTGGGTAGCGACCCAGTTCCATTAAACTACCAATATTTGTGGCTTTACAGCCAACTTTCAGAAGAAATTTACAGAATTTCAGGTGGAGTTTTTCTGCTGGTGTTGTGCAGTTTGATATGTTTGACAATTGTTTGATGTTATCGCATGACCAAACCTCAGAGCAGTAAAGCAAAATTGGTTTGACCACTGCATCAAACATCTTTAGATATATTTTTACTGGGATATTTGTTTCTGAATATAATTGCTGTTTTAGACTGAATAGAGCTTTCATTGCTCTGTTTTTCAAGTCAATTTGGGCTTTATGAATTTTCCTGTGGAATTAATTTTGATACCCAGATATGTATAAGAAGAAACTTTTTCAAGTTCTTTTTTATTTACATAAAATTTGAACTTGTTTAGACTTTTCCATGATTTATTGAAAATGATAGTTTTTGATTTTGAGATGTTTATCTCTAGTTGCCATTTTTTTCAATAAATCTCAAGTGCGTTTAATGCATTTTGTAATCCAGTGTGTGACTTTGACAGCAAAAGAAGATCATCTGCGTATAAAAGACATGACAACTGACTGTCTAGTAGAGTTGGTGGGTCATTTTGTGATAGATCAATGTGTCTTTTGATGTCGTTTATGTATATATTGAATAGCAAAGGACTTAGTCCATCACCTTGTCTAATACCTTTCTGGATTGGAAATTGCTTATATAGGCCTTCTTTTACTTTTACACATCCTGTGGAATTTGAATATATTGATCTAATGATTTTGTAGAATTTTCCAGTAATGCCATTTTGGACAAGTTTAAACATAAGATCCTCATGCCATATGGAGTCGAAAGCTTTCTATAGGTCAACGAAACAAGCAAAAATATATTTTCCTTTGCATAAATATTTTGTAAGTAGCTGGTTAAGAACAAAAATATGATCACTTGTACAAAAATTTAGGTAGGAAACCAATCTATTCTTTAATTATAATTTTTTCCTTGTCAATGCTTCAAGGAGTCTCTGTTTTAGAACAAGTGTAAATAATTTACTCATGGTATTTACCAGGGTTATGCCTCTGTCATTGTTGGGGTCTGTTTTATCCCCTTTTTTATGGATTGGGGTTATTATTCCCATATCCCAACAGCTAGGAAAATGGTCACTTTCCAATATTAGATTAAACAGTGTTTGGATTTCATTTATCAGTATATTTCTACTTGCTTTTATCATTTCATTGGTGATTTTATCTATTCCGGGTGATTTTCCATTTTTTAGGTTGCTTATTAGGCTTTCGATGCTTTTCCGCATCGAAAGCCTTTTGTAATTGTAAAGTTTATTATTAGGCTTTCGATGCTTTTCCGCATCGAAAGCCTTTTGTAATTGTAAAGTTTATTATTATTATTATTAGGCTTTCGATGCATTTCAGCATCGAAAGCCTTTTGTAATTGTAATGTTTATTATTATTATTATTATTATTATTATTATATATTTTGAAAGATTAAGTGCAATAGTATTTATTTTTCCAAACGGCTTCTCCAGGCGACGAGCCGTTTTTTAGAAAATGATTTTAGAATGTTTTTTCACATTTTTTTAATTGTACCTTGCAAAGCATCATGGGAAAGGGGGGAGGGCCCTGTACATTCTGTTTGAAATATCTCAAGCACTATCACAGATAGGCCCATGCACTCCATGTACAAACATGGAACTAACGTTATATTGAAGACAATGGACAAGAGAATTGACCAAAAGATTTGTTGACCATATATGGTCATAGAACTCATTAAATATGCATATCCCGAATATGTTAGGCGCTATTGCAAGTACAAACATAGAACCATTGCTATATTGAAGGCATTGGACAAGGGAAATAGCTAAAATGTTCAGTGACCATATATGGTCATAGAACTCATTAAATATGCATATCCCTAATATCTTAGGCACTATCTCAAGTACAAACATGGAACCAATGCTATATTGAAGGCATTGGAAATAAGAAATGGCTAAAATGTCCAATGACTATATATGGTCATAGAAGTCATTAAATATGCATATCTATAATATCTCGATCACTATTGAAGTTAGAGATTTGAAAATAACGCCATAGTGAAGGCATTGTACACAAGAAATGGCTAAAATGTTCAATGACCATATATGGTCATAGAACTCATTAAATATGCATATCCCTAATATCTTAGGCACCATTGCAAGTACAAACATGGAGACAATGCTATATTGAAGGCATTGAACAAGATAAATTGTTAACATGTTCAATGACCATATATGGTCATATAATTCATATAGTGTAATCAGTTCACCACACTGTGACTAGATCAACATACATTGCGATCAATTTGCCTACAGTGTATAGTAAACGAATCACAGTACATGTCTCCACTACCCCAGATATTACAGAAGTGAAATGTCATAACACTGTTGCATGAATGCAATTCAGCGCTAACGCAGGCATAGCATCGAAAGCCGGTAATCGCTGCTTGCAGCTATATTTATTCTTATTCTTATTCTGCCGTTTTTTAAAACTCTTCTTCTCGAAGACGGGTTTCCCACTTGACCTGATACTTTACAGACACAATCTATATGCAATTCTCTAAAATGTCAAAGTTTCCGATTTTCGATATGTAACGTCATTCGGCCGCCATCTTGGATTAAAGGCGAAATTTTCAATGCCAAATTGCACACCTTTCTGAGGGTCTGAGTGCTCCCAGTTTTTTATGGTAGCAGCAGTGGAACAAGGGCTACAAATATCATCAAAAAAAACTTTAGCGGTCACGTGACTTTTTTTACTAGAATTTTCAAAATTTTTGTTTTGCATCTCATTTGCATATTTTTTGACTAATTCACTAACCCTGCATATATTTTGAAAGATCAAGTGCTATAGTATTTATTTTTCAAAACGGCTTCTACAGGCGATGAGCCGTTTTTTTAGAAAATGACTTTAGAATGTTTTTTCACATTTTTTAAATGTACCATGCAAAGCATCATGGGAAAGGGGGAGGGCCCTGTACATTCTGTTTGAAATATCTCAAGCACTATCACAGATAGGTACATGCAACCAGTGCAATATTGAAGCAATGGGATAAGAGATGTAACTCACACATTGGATGACCATATATGGTCATGTGTCCTCATTAAATATGCAAGTATCTACTATCTCAAGTACTATTCCATGTACAAACATGGAACTAACATTATATTGAAGGCAATGTACAAGAGAATTGATCAAAATATTCGTTGACCATATATGGTCATAGAACTCATTAAATATGCATATCCCTAACATGTTAGGCGCCATTGCAAGTAAAACATAGAACCATTGCTATATTGAAGACATTGGACAAGAGAAATAGCTAAAATGTCCAATGACCATACATGGTCATATAACTCATTAAATATGCATATCCCTAATATCTTAGGCACTATTGCAAGTACAACCATGGAACCAATGCTATATTAAAGGCATTGGACAAGAGAAATAGCTAAAATATTCAATGACCATATATGGTCATAGAACTTATTAAATATGCATATCCCTAATGTCTTAGGCACTATTGCAAGTACAAACATGGAACCAATGCTATAATGAAGGCATTGGACAAGAGAAGTAGCTAAAATGTTCAATGACCATATATGGTCATATCATTCATATAGTGCAATCAGTTCACCATGCTGTGGCTAGATCAACATACATTGTGATCAATTTCCCTATAATATATAGTAAACGAATCACAGTACATGTCTCTATTACCCTAGATATTACAGAAGTGTAATGTCATAACTCTGTTGCATAAATGCAATTCAGCGCGAATGCAGGCATAGCATCGAAAGCCGGTAATCGCTGCTTGCAGCTATATTTAGGCTTTCGATGCATTTCAGCATCGAAAGCCTTTTGTTATTGTAATGTTTATTATTCTTATTCTTTTTCTGCCGTTTTTTTAAAACTCTTCTTCTCGAAGATGGGTTGTCCACTTTACTCGAGACTTTACAGACACAATCTATATGCAATTCTCTAAAACGTCAAAGTTTCCGATTTTCGATATGTGACGTCATTCGACCGCCATCTTGGATTAAAGGCGAAATTTTCAATGCTGAATTGCACACCTTTCTGAGGGTCTGAGTGCTTCCAGTTTTTTATGGTAGCAGCAGTGGAACAAGGGCTACAAATAGCATCAAAAAAAACTTTAGCGGTCACGTGACTTTTTTTACTAGAATTTTCAAAATTTTTGTTTTGCATCTCATTTGCATATTTTTTGACTAATTCACTAACCCATCATATATTTTGAAAGATCAAGTGCCATAGTATTTATTTTTCCAAACGGCTTCTCCAGGCGATGAGCCGTTTTTTAGATAATGATTTTAGAATGTTTTTTCACATTTTTTAAATGTACCATGCAAAGCATCATGGGAAAGGGGGGAGGGCCCTGTACATTCTGTTTGAAATATCTCAAGCACTATCACAGATATGTACATGCAACCAGTGCAATATTGAAGCACTGGGATAAGAGATGTAAATAACACATTGGATGACCATATATGGTCATGTGACCTCATTAAATATGCAAGTCTCTACTATCTCAAGTACTATTCCATGTACAAACATGGAACTAACGTTATATTGAAGGCAATGGACAAGAGAATTTACTAAAATATTCGTTTGACCATATATGGTCATAGAACTCATTAAATATGCATATCCCTAATATGTTAGGCGCTATTGCAAGTACAAACATATAACCATTGCTATATTGAAGGCATTAGACAAGAGAAATAGCTAAAATGTTCAATGACCATATATGGTCATATAACTCATTAAATATGCATATCCCTAATATCTTAGGCACAATTGCAAGTACAAACATGGAACCAATGTTATATTGAAGGCATTGGAAATAAGAAATGGCTAAAATGTCCAATGACTATATATGGTTATAGAAGTCATTAAATATGCATATCTATAATATCTCGATCACTATTGAAGTTAGAGATTTGAAAATAACGCCATATTGAAGGCATTGTACACAAGAAATGGCTAAAATGTTCAATGACCATATATGGTCATAGAACTCATTAAATATGCATATTACTAATATCTTGCACTATTGCAAGTAAAAACATGGAGACAATGCTATATTGAAGGCATTGAACAAGATAAATTGCTAACATATTCAATGACCATATATGGTCATAGAACTCATTAAATATGCATATCCCTAATATGTTAGGCACTATCTCAAGTACAAACATGGAACCAATGCTATATTGAAGGCATTGGAAATAAGAAATGGCTAAAATGTTCAATGACTATATATGGTCATAGAACTCATTAAATATGCATATCTATAATATCTCGATCACTATTGAAGTTAGAGATTTGAAAATAACGCCATATTGAAGGCATTGTACACAAGAACTGGCTAAAATGTTCAATGACCATATATGGTCATAGAACTCATTAAATGTGCATATTACTAATATCTCAGGCACTATTGCAAGTACAAACATGGAGACAATGCTATATTGAAGGCATTGAACAAGATAAATTGCTAACATGTTCAATGACCATATATGGTCATATAATTCACATAGTGTAATCAGTTCACCATACTGTGACTAGATCAACATACATTGTGATCAATTTGCCTACAGTATATAGTAAACGGATCACAGTATATGTCTCCATTACCCTAGATATTACAGAAGTGTAATGTCATAACTGTTGCATGAATGCAAATCAGCGCTAATGCAGGCATAACATCGAAAGCCGGTAATCGCTGCTTGCAGCTATATTTAGGCTTTCGATGCATTTCAGCATCGAAAGCCTTTTGTTATTGTAATGTTTATTATTATTATTTTTTTTATTAGACTTTCGATGCTTTTCCGCATCGAAAGCCTTTTGTAATTGTAAAGTTTATTATTATTATTAGGCTTTCGATGCTTTTCCGCATCGAAAGCCTTTTGTAATTGTAAAGTTTATTATTAGGCTTTCGATGCATTTCAGCATCGAAAGCCTTTTGTTATTGTAATGTTTATTATTATTATTATTCTTATTCTGCCGTTTTTTTAAAACTCTTCTTCTCGAAGACGGGTTACCCACTTGACCTGTTACTTTACAGAGATAATCTATAGACATTTCTCTAAAACGTCAAAGTTTCCGATTTTCGATATGTGACGTCATTCGGCTGCCATCTTGGATTAAAGGCGAAATTTTCAATGCCGAATTGCACACCTTTCTGAGGGTCTGAGTGCTTCCAGTTTTTTATGGTAGCAGCAGTGGTATAAAGGCTACAAATTCCATTAAAAAAAACTTTAGCGGTCACGTGACTTTTTTTACTAGAATTTTCAAAATTTTTGTTTTGTATCTCATTTGCATAATTTTTGACTAATCCACTAACCCTGTATAAGTTTGAAAGATCAAGTGCCATAGTATTTATTTTTCCAAACGGCTTCTCCAGGCGATGAGCCGTTTTTTAGAAAATGATTTTAGAATGTTTTTTCACATTTTTTTAATTGTACCATGCAAAGCATCATGGGAAAGGGCCCTGTACATTCTGTTTGAAATATCTCAAGCACTATCACAGATAGGCCCATGCACTCAGTGCAATATTGAAGCTATGGGATAAGAGATGTGACTAACACATTAAATGACCATATATGGTCATGTGACCTCATTAAATATGCAAGTCTCTAATATCTCAAGTACCATTCCATGTACAAACATGGAACTAACGTTATATTGAAGACAATGGACAAGAGAATTGACCAAAATATTTGTTAACCATATATAGTCATAGAACTCATTAAATATGCATATCCCGAATATGTTAGGCGCTATTGCAAGTACAAACATAGACCCATTGCTATATTGAAGGCATTGGACAAGAGAAATAGCTAAAATGTTCAATGACCATATATGGTCATATAACTCATTAAATATGCATATCCCTAATATCTTAGGCACCATTGCAAGTACAAACATGGAACCAATGCTATATTGAAGGCATTGGACAAGAGAAATAGCTAAAATGTTCAATGATCATATTTGGTCATAGAACTCATTAAATATGCATATCCCGAATATGTTAGGCGCTATTGCAAGTACAAACATAGAACCATTGCTATATTGAAGGCATTGGACAAGAGAAATAGCTAAAATGTTCAATGACCATATATGGTCATAGAACTCATTAAATATGCATATCCCTAATATCTTAGGCACCATTGCAAGTACAAACATGGAACCAATGCTATATTGAAGGCATTGGACAAGAGAAATAGCTAAAATGTTCAATGACCATATATGGTCATAGAACTCATTAAATATGCATATTACTAATATCTCATGCAGTATTACAAGTACAAACATGGAATCAATCCTATATTGAAGGCATTGAACAAGATAAATTGCTAACATGTTCAATGACCATATATGGTCATATGATTCATATAGTGTGATCAATTCACTATGCTGTGACTAGATCAACATACATTGTGATCAATATGTCTACAGTATATAGTAAAATAATCACCGTACATGTCTCCATTACCCTAGATATTACAGAAGTGTAATGTCATAATTCTCTTGCATGAATGCAATTCAGCGCTAACTCAGGCATAGCATCGAAAGCCGGTAATCGCTGCTTGCAGCTATATTTATTATTATTATTATTATTCTTATTCTGCCGTTTTTTAAAACTCTTCTGCTCGAAGACAGGTTATCCACTTGACCTGATACTTTACAGAAATAATTTATATGCAATTCTCTAAAACGTCAAGGTTTTCGATTTTCGATATGTGACGTCATTCGACCGCCATCTTGGATTAAAGGCGAAATATTCAATGCCGAATTGCACACCTTTCTGAGGGTCTGAGTGCTCCCAGTTTTTTATGGTAGCAGCAGTGGAACAAGGGCTAAAAATATCATCAAAAAAAACTTTAGCGGTCACGTGACTTTTTTTACTAGAATTTTCAGAAATTTTGTTTTGCATCTCATTTGCATATTTTTTGACTAATTCACTAACCCTGCATATATTTTGAAAGATCAAGTGCCATAGTATTTATTTTTCCAAACGGTTTCTCCAGGCGACGAGCCGTTTTTTAGAAAATGATTTTAGAATGTTTTTTCACATTTTTTTATTGTACCATGCAAAGCATCATGGGAAAGGCGGGAGGGCCCTGTACATTCTGTTTGAAATATCTCAAGCACTATTGCAGATAGGTACATGCAACCAGTGCAATATTGAAGCTATGTGATAAGAGATGTGACTAACACATTAAATGACCATATATGGTCATATGACCTCATTAAATATGCAAGTCTCAAATATCTCAAGTACTATTCCATGTAGAAACATGGAACTAATGTTATATTGAAGGCAATGGACAAGAGAATTGTCTAAAATATTTGTTGACCATATATGGTCATAGAACTCATTAAATATGCATGTCTCTAAATTCTCAAACACTATTGCATATACAAACATGGGAATAGCGTTATATTGAAGGCAATGGACAAGAGAAATGGGTAAAATGTTCACTGACCATATATGGTCATAGAACTCATTAAATATGCATATCCCGAATATCTTAGGCACTATTGCAAGTATAAACACGGAACCAATGCTATATTGAAGGCATTGGAAATAAGAAATGGCTAAAATGTTCAATGACCATATATGGTCATAGAACTCATTAAATGTGCATATCACTAATATCTCAGGCACTATTGCAAGTACAAACATGGAATCAATCCTATATTGAAGGCATTGAACAAGATAAATTGCTAACATGTTCAATGACCATATATGGTCATATGATTCATCTAGTGTAATCAATTCACCATGCTGTGACTAGATCAACATACATTGTGATCAATATGCCTACAGTATATAGTAAAATAATCACCGTACATGTCTCCATTACCCTAGATATTACAGAAGTGTAATGTCATAATTCTCTTGCATGAATGCAATTCAGCGCTAACTCAGGCATAGCATCAAAAGCCGGTAATCGCTGCTTGCAGCTATATTTATTATTATTAGGCTTTCGATGCTTTTCTGCATCGAAAGCCTTTTGTAATTGTAAAGTTTATTATTATTAGGGTTTCGAGCCCTATGGGGCGAAACCCTTTTGTAATTGCTTTGATTATTATTAGGGTTTCGAGCCCTATGGGGCGAAACCCTTTTGTAATTGCTATGTTTATTATTATTCTTATTATTATTATTATTCCGCCGTTTTTTGTAAGCACTGTAACTTGAAAAATAATGCCGCGATTTATTTGCCATTTTGTATGCTGATAAAGGGCCATGAGTTGTAGTGCATACCCCAAAACCAGCTATGTAGGTCACATGACCTGGCCGCCATCTTTGATAGAACACAAACCGGAAGTGCTCAATTGCACCACTTTCTGAGGGTCTAGGAACTTCCGGTTTTTTTGTGTGGCATCATTGGCTCATGTCTAGCAAATATCAGCAATAAAATCTTTAGCGGTCATGTGACCTTGGCCGCCATATTGGATTTTCTGAAAATTGACAAAAAAAATTTAAAATCTTCTTCTTAAAAATGGCTCATTCATGTGTTTAGAAATTTGCTTTGCAGCACCTATGTCCATAGCTCTACAAAGCTACTGAAGCAGATTTTTGAAAAATGGCTTCCTTTGGCAGCCATCTTGGATTTAGTAAAAAGTGAAAGTACGCTATAACTTATGAACAATTTGCCAGATGGAACCCAAAGTTGGCATACAACATCCCTTCGATAAGATGATTATGAGTTCATAAATATATTTCCCATGATTCAATTGGTTTTGGCGGTCATGTTGAATTTATCACAAAAATGCAAAAAACCTCAAAAAATTATCTTGTTAAAAACTGCTTGCTTGTTTGAAAAGCAATTTAGCATATAGTATCTCTGTTGATAGCTCTACAAAGTTACTGAAGCAGATTTTTGAAAAATGGCTTCCTTTGGCAGCCATCTTGGATTTAGTAAAAAGTGAAATTACGCTATAACTTATGAACAATTTGCCAGATTTAAACAAAACTTGGCATACAACATCTGCTCAATAAGATGATTATGTGTTCATGAAAATATTTCCCATGATTCAAGTGGTTTTGGCGGCCATGTTGGATTTATCACAAAAATGCAAAAAAACTTCAAAAAATCAACTTCTTAAAAACTGTCGGCTTGTTTGACAAGCAGTTCTGAATATGGCATCTATGTTGATAGCTATACAAAGTTTTTGAAGCAGATTTTTGAAAAATGGCTTCCTTTGGCAGCCATCTTGGATTTAGTAAAAAGTGAAATTACGCTATAACTCATGAAAAATTTGCCAGACATTAGACAGATGACTATAAATGGTTATGTCTGTTGATTCCAGGGTGGTTCATAATAGCAAAATACCAGAGGACTTATTAAGAACATTGCATTTTAGACATGAAACGTTCGTCAAATAATCACATTGACCAAGTGCAATTTGCCATGAGCCACGCAGGCTCGAAACCCGTCATCGCTGCTATGCAGCTATATTTAGGGTTTCGAGCCCTATGGGTCGGAAACCCTTTTGTAATTGCTATGTTTATTATTATTAGGGTTTCGAGCCCTATGGGTCGGAAACCCTTTTGTAATTGCTATGTTTATTAGGCTTTCAAGTCCCTTCAGGCTTGAAAGCCTATTGTTTTTGTTAAGTTTATTATTATTATTATTATTATTATTATTATTATTATTATTCTTCCGCCAACTTCAAACAACTTCTTCTCTGAAACGGCTGGACCGTTTTGCCTGAAAATTTGTATATACCTTCTACATGTCATGCCATTAAAAGTGACTGAAACAGATTTTCGATTAGTCACGTGGTTCGGCCGCCATCTTGGAACTCATTAAATATGCATGTCTCTTGTATCTCAAAAACTATTGCATGTACAAATATGGAACTAACGGTATATTGAAGGCAACGGACAAGAGAATTGGCCAAAATATTCGTTGACCATATATGGTCATAGAACTCATTAAATATGCATGTCTCTTATATCTCAAGCACTATTGCATGTACAAACGTGAAACTGACGCTATATTGAAGGAAATGGTCAAGAGAATGAGCCAACATATTCGTTGACCATATAAGGTCATATACCTCATTAAATATGCATACCTATAATATCTCAGGGACTATTGCACATACAGACATGGAACCATTGCTATATTGAAGGCTTTGGACAAGAGAAATTGTCAACATCTTCAATGACCATATATGGTCATATAACTCATTAAATATGCATGTCTCCAATATCTCAAGCACTATTGCATGTACAAACATGGAACTAACGGTATACCGAAGGCAATGGACAAGAAAATTGACCAACATATTCGTTGACCATATATGGTCATAGAACTCATTAAATATGCATGTCTCCAATATCTCAAGCACCATTGCAAGTATAAACATGGTACCAATGATATATTGAAGGCAATGGACAAGAGAATTGGCAAACATATCCGTTGACCATATATGGTCATAGATCTCATTAAATATGCATGTCTCTAATATTTCAAGCAGTATTGCATGTACAGACAGGGTACCAACGCTATATTGAAGGCAATGGAAAGAGAATTGGCCAACATATCCGTTGACCATATATGGTCATAGAACTCATTCAATATGCATATATACAATATCTCGAGCACTATTGAAGTTAGAGACATAGAAATACCGCTATAATGAAGGCATTGGGCCAGAACGTCATGTAACCTACACGTATATACATTGCACAAATCAAATCTTCAAACTTTTTTTTCCAAATTTAATAGTGTTATGGTCCCTTTTCTTGAAAGCCGTTAATAGCTGCTCTGCAGCTATATTTATTATTATTATTATTATTCTTATTATTTTTCCACCGTTTTTTAAAGCACTGTAACTTGAAAAATAATGCTGCGATTGATTAGGCATTTTGCATGCTGATGAAGGGCCATGAGTTGTGGTGCATACCCCAAAATCAGCCATGTAGGTCACATGACCTGGCCGCCATCTTAGGTAGAACACAAACCGGAAGTGCTCAATTGCACCACTTTCTGAGGGTCTAGGAACTTCCGGTTTTTTTGTGTGGCATCATTGGCTCATGTCTAGCAAATATCAGCAATAAAATCTTTAGCGGTCATGTGACATTGGCCGCCATATTGGATTTTGTGAAAATTGACAAAAAACTTTTAAAATCTTCTTCTCAAAAATGGCTCGTTCATGTGATTAGACATTTGCTTTGCAGCACCTATGGCCATAGCTCTACAAAGTGACTGAAGCAGATTTTTGAAAAATGGCTTCCTTTGGCAGCCATCTTGGATTTAATAAAAAGTGAAAGTTCGCTATAACTCATGAACAATTTGCCAGATTTAAACCAAAGTTGGCATACAACATCCCTTCGATAAGATGATTATGTGTTCATAAAAATATTTCCCATGATTCAAGTGGTATTGGCGGCCATATTGAATTTATCAAAAAATTGCAAAAAACCTCAAAAAATTATCTTCTTAAAAACTGCTTGCTTGGTTGACAATCAATTTAGTATATAGTATCTCTGTTGATAGCTCTACAAAGGTACTGAAGCAGATTTTTGAAAAATGGCTTCCTTTGGCAGCCATCTTGGATTTAGTGAAAAGTGAAATTACGCTATAAATTATGAACAATTTTCCAGATTTCGACAAAACTTGGCATACAACATCCACTCAATAAGATGATTATGTGTTCATAAAAATATTTCCTATGACTCAAGTGGTTTTGGCGGCCATCTTGAATTTATCACAAAAATGCCAAAAACCTCAAGAAATTATTATCTTAAAAACTGCTTGCTTGTTTGACAATCTATTTAGCATATAGTATCTCTGTTGATAGCTCTACAAAGTTACTGAAGCCGATTTTCGAAAAATGGCTTCCTTTGGCAGCCATCTTGGATTTAGTAAAAAAGTGAAAGTACGCTATAACTTATGAACGATTTGCCAGATTTAAACAAAACTTGGCATACAACATCCGCTCAATGAGATGATTATGTGTTCATGAAAATATTTCCCATGATTCAAGTGGTTTTGGCGGCCATGTTGAATTTATCACAAAAATTCAAAAAACCTCAAAAAATTATCTTGTTAAAAACTGCTTCCTTGTTTGAAAAGCAATTTAGCATATAGTATCTCTGTTGACAGCTCTATAAAGTTACTGAAGTAGATTTTTAAAAATGGCTTCCTTTGGCAGCCATCTAGGATTTAGCAAAAGAGAAAAAGTTCTATAACTCATGAATTATTTGTCCTTGCATTAAGTTTATCATATTCCTGTGAAATCAAATTCATATGTTGTGTAGTTTGTCTGCTATCTTGCATTCTAGACATGAAACGTTCGTCAAATAATCACATCGAGCAAGTGCAATTTGTCATGAGCCACGCAGGCTCGAAACCCGTCATCGCTGCTATGCAGCTATATTTATTATTATTAGGCTTTCAAGTCCCTTCAGGCTTGAAAGCCTATTGTTTTTGTTATGTTTATTATTATTAGGCTTTCAAGTCCCTTCAGGCTTGAAAGCCTATTGTTTTTGTTAAGTTTATTATTATTATTATTATTATTATTATTATTATTAGGCTTTCAAGTCCCTTCAGGCTTGAAAGCCTATTGTTTTTGTTATGTTTATTATTATTATTATTATTATTCTTCCGCCAACTTCAAACGACTTCTTCTCTGAAACGGCTGGACCGTTTTGCCTGAAAATTTGTATATACCTTCTACATGTCATGCCATTAAAAGTGACTGAAACAGATTTTCGATTAGTCACGTGGTTCGGCCGCCATCTTGGAACTCATTAAATATGCATGTCTCTTGTATCTCAAAAACTATTGCATGTACAAACATGGAACTAACGGTATATTGAAGGCAACCGACAAGAGAATTGGCCAAAATATTCGTTGACCATATATGGTCATAAAACTCATTAAATATGCATGTCTCTTATATCTCAAGCACTATTGCATGTACAAACGTGAAACTGATGCTATATTGAAGGAAATGGTCAAGAGAATGAGCCAACATATTCGTTGACCATATAAGGTCATATACCTCATTAAATATGCATACCTATAATATCTCAGGCACTATTGCACATACAGACATGGAACCATTGCTATATTGAAGGCATTGGACAAGAGAAATTGTCAACATCTTCAATGACCATATATGGTCATATAACTCATTAGTCCCTTCAGGCTTGAAAGCCTATTGTTTTTGTTATGTTTATTATTATTATTATTATTATTCTTCCGCCAACTTCAAACGACTTCTTCTCTGAAACGGCTGGACCGTTTTGCCTGAAAATTTGTATATACCTTCTACATGTCATGCCATTAAAAGTGACTGAAACAGATTTTCGATTAGTCACGTGGTTCGGCCGCCATCTTGGAACTCATTAAATATGCATGTCTCTTGTATCTCAAAAACTATTGCATGTACAAACATGGAACTAACGGTATATTGAAGGCAACCGACAAGAGAATTGGCCAAAATATTCGTTGACCATATATGGTCATAAAACTCATTAAATATGCATGTCTCTTATATCTCAAGCACTATTGCATGTACAAACGTGAAACTGATGCTATATTGAAGGAAATGGTCAAGAGAATGAGCCAACATATTCGTTGACCATATAAGGTCATATACCTCATTAAATATGCATACCTATAATATCTCAGGCACTATTGCACATACAGACATGGAACCATTGCTATATTGAAGGCATTGGACAAGAGAAATTGTCAACATCTTCAATGACCATATATGGTCATATAACTCATTAAATATGCATGTCTCCAATATCTCAAGCACTATTGCGTGTACAAACGTGGAACTAATGGTACACCAATGGCAATGGACAAGAAAATTGACCAACATATTCGTTGACCATATATGGTCATAGAACTCATTAAATATACATGTCTCCAATATCTCAAGCACCATTGCAAGTATAAACATGGTACCAATGATATATTGAAGGCACTGGACAAGCAAATTGGCCAACATATCTATTGACCATATATGGTCATAGAACTCATTAAATATGCATGTCTCTTATATCTCAAGCACTATTGCATGTACAAACGTGAAACTAACGCTATATTGAAGGTAATCGTCCAGAGAATGAGCCAAAATATTCGTTTACCATATAAGGTCATATACCTCATTATATATGCATATCTATAATATCTCAGGCACTATTGCACACACATACATGGAACCATTGCTATATTGAAGGCTTCGGACAAGAGAAATTGTCAACATGTTCAATGGCCATATGTGGTCAAAGAACTAATTAAATATGCATATATCTTATATCTCAAGCTCTATTGCATGCATAAACATGGTACCAATGCTATATTGAAGGCACTGCGAAAGAAAATTGGCCAAAATATCAGTTGACCATATATGGTCATAGAACTCATTTAATATGCATGTCTCTAATATCTCAAGCGCTATTCCATGTACAAACATGGAACAAACACTATATTGAATGCAATAGAAAAGAGAATTGGCCAACATATCCGTTGACCATATATGGTCATAGAACTCATTAGATAAGCATATATACATATAATATCTCGAGCACTATTGAAGTTAGAGACATAAAAATAGTGCTACAATGAAGGCATTAGGCCAGAACGTCGTGTAACCTACACATATATATATTGCACAAATCAAATCTTCAAACTTTTTTTTTCCAAATTTAATGGTGTTATGGCCCTTTCTTCTTGAAAGCCGTTAATAGCTGCTCTGCAGCTATATTTATTATTATTATTATTATTATTCTTCCGCCAACTTCAAACAACTTCTTCTCTGAAACGGCTGGACCGTTTTGCCTGAAAATTTGTATATACCTTCTACATGTCATGCCATTAAAAGTGACTGAAACAGATTTTCGATTAGTCACGTGGTTCGGCCGCCATCTTGGAACTCATTAAATATGCATGTCTCTTGTATCTCAAAAACTATTGCATGTACAAATATGGAACTAACGGTATATTGAAGGCAACGGACAAGAGAATTGGCCAAAATATTCGTTGACCATATATGGTCATAGAACTCATTAAATATGCATGTCTCTTATATCTCAAGCACTATTGCATGTACAAACGTGAAACTGACGCTATATTGAAGGAAATGGTCAAGAGAATGAGCCAACATATTCGTTGACCATATAAGGTCATATACCTCATTAAATATGCATACCTATAATATCTCAGGGACTATTGCACATACAGACATGGAACCATTGCTATATTGAAGGCTTTGGACAAGAGAAATTGTCAACATCTTCAATGACCATATATGGTCATATAACTCATTAAATATGCATGTCTCCAATATCTCAAGCACTATTGCATGTACAAACATGGAACTAACGGTATACCGAAGGCAATGGACAAGAAAATTGACCAACATATTCGTTGACCATATATGGTCATAGAACTCATTAAATATGCATGTCTCCAATATCTCAAGCACCATTGCAAGTATAAACATGGTACCAATGATATATTGAAGGCAATGGACAAGAGAATTGGCAAACATATCCGTTGACCATATATGGTCATAGATCTCATTAAATATGCATGTCTCTAATATTTCAAGCAGTATTGCATGTACAGACAGGGTACCAACGCTATATTGAAGGCAATGGAAAGAGAATTGGCCAACATATCCGTTGACCATATATGGTCATAGAACTCATTCAATATGCATATATACAATATCTCGAGCACTATTGAAGTTAGAGACATAGAAATACCGCTATAATGAAGGCATTGGGCCAGAACGTCATGTAACCTACACGTATATACATTGCACAAATCAAATCTTCAAACTTTTTTTTCCAAATTTAATAGTGTTATGGTCCCTTTTCTTGAAAGCCGTTAATAGCTGCTCTGCAGCTATATTTATTATTATTATTATTATTATTATTATTATTATTATTATTATTCTTCCGCCAACTTCAAACGACTTCTTCTCTGAAACGGCTGGACCGTTTTGCCTGAAAATTTGTATATACCTTCTACATGTCATGCCATTAAAAGTGACTGAAACAGATTTTCGATTAGTCACGTGGTTCGGCCGCCATCTTGGAACTCATTAAATATGCATGTCTCTTGTATCTCAAAAACTATTGCATGTACAAACATGGAACTAACGGTATATTGAAGGCAACGAACAAGAGAATTGGCCAAAATATTCGTTGACCATATATGGTCATAGAACTCATTAAATATGCATGTCTCTTATATCTCAAGCACTATTGCATGTACAAACGTGAAACTGACGCAATATTGAAGGAAATGGTCAAGAGAATGAGCCAACATATTCGTTGACCATATAAGGTCATATACCTCATTAAATATGCATACCTATAATATCTCAGGCACTATTGCACATACAGACATGGAACCATTGCTATATTGAAGGCTTTGGACAAGAGAAACTGTCAACATGTTCAATGCCCATATATGGTCATATAACTCATTAAATATGCATGTCTCCAATATCTCAAGCACTATTACATGTACAAACATGCAACAAACGGTATACTGAAGGCAATGGACAAGAGAATTGGCCAACATATTCGTTGACCATATATGGTCATAGAACTCATTAAGTATGCATTTCTCTAATATCTCAAGCGCTATTGCACGTACAAACATGGAACTAATGCTATATTGAAGACAATGGACAAGGGAATTGGCCAACATATTTGTTGACCATATAAGGTCATATAACTCATTAAATATGCATGTCTCCAATATCTCAAGCCCTATTGCATGTACAAACATGGGACTAACGGTATACCAAAGGCAATGGACAAGACAATTGGCCAACATGTCCGTTGACCATATATGGTCATAGATCTCATTAAATATACATGTCTCTAATATTTCTAGCAGTATTGCATGTACAGACAGGGTACCAACGCTATATTGAAGGCAATGGAAAAGAGAATTGGCCAACATATCCGTTGACCATATATGGTCATAGAACTCATTAGATATGCGTATATATAATATCTCGAGCACTATTGAAGTTAGAGACATGGAAATATCGCTATAATGCAGGCATTGGGCCAGAACGTCGTGTAACCTACATGTATATACATTACACAAGTCAAATCTTCAAACCTTTTTTTCCAAATTTAATAGTGTTATGAATCCTTTTTTCTTGAAAGCCGTTAATAGCTGCTCTGCAGCTATATTTATTCTTATTATTTTTCCACCGTTTTTTAAAGCACTGTAACTTGAAAAATAATGCTGCAATTGATTAGGCATTTTGCATGCGGACGAAGGGTCATGAGTTGTGGTGCATACCCCAAAATCAGCCATGTAGGTCACATGACCTGGCCGCCATCTTAGGTAGAACACAAACCGGAAGTGCTCAATTGCACCACTTTCTGAGGGTCTAGGAACTTCCGGTTTTTTTGTGTGGCATCATTGGCTCATGTCTAGCAAATATCACCAATAAAATCTTTAGCGGTCATGTGACCTTGGCCGCCATATTGGATTTTGTGAAAATTGACAAAAAAATTTTAAAATCTTCTTCTCAAAAATGGCTCATTCATGTGATTAGACATTTGCTTTGCAGCACCTATGGCCATAGCTCTACAAAGTGACTGAAGCAGATTTTTGAAAAATGGCTTCCTTTGGCAGCCATCTTGGATTTAGTAAAAAGTGAAAGTACGCTATAACTCATGAACAATTTGCCAGATTTAAACCAAAGTTGGCATACAACATCCCTTCGATAAGATGATTATGTGTTCATAAAAATATTTCCCAGGATTCAAGTGGTATTGGCGGCCATATTGAATTTATCAAAAAATTGCAAAAAACCTCAAAAAATTATCTTCTTAAAAACTGCTTGCTTGGTTGACAATCAATTTAGCATATAGTATCTCTGTTGATAGCTCTACAAAGGTACTGAAGCAGATTTTTGAAAAATGGCTTCCTTTGGCAGCCATCTTGGATTTAGTGAAAAGTGAAATTACGCTATAAATTATGAACAATTTTCCAGATTTCGACAAAACTTGGCATACAACATCCACTCAATAAGATGATTATGTGTTCATAAAAATATTTCCCATGACTCAAGTGGTTTTGGCGGCCATCTTGAATTTATCACAAAAATGCCAAAAACCTCAAGAAATTATTATCTTAAAAACTGCCTGCTTGTTTGACAATCTATTTAGCATATAGTATCTCTGTTGATAGCTCTACAAAGTTACTGAAGCCGATTTTCGAAAAATGGCTTCCTTTGGCAGCCATCTTGGATTTAGTAAAAAAGTGAAAGTACGCTATAACTTATGAACGATTTGCCAGATTTAAACAAAACTTGGCATACAACATCCGCTCAATGAGATGGTTATGTGTTTATGAAAATATTTCCCATGATTCAAGTGGTTTTGGCGGCCATGTTGAATTTATCACAAAAATTAAAAAAACCTCAAAAAATTATCTTGTTAAAAACTGCTTCCTTGTTTGAAAAGCAATTTAGCATATAGTATCTCTGTTGATAGCTCTACAAAGTTACTAAAGTAGATTATCGAAAAATGGCTTCCTTTGGCAGCCATCTTGGATTTAGTAAAAGAGAAAAAGTTCTATAACTCATGAACTATTTGTCCTTGCATTAAGTTTATCATATTCCTGTGAAATCAAATCCATATGTTGTGTAGTTTGTCTGCTATCTTTCATTCTAGACATGAAACGTTCGTCAAATAATCACATCGAGCAAGTGCAATTTGCCATGAGCCACGCAGGCTCGAAACCCGTCATCGCTGCTATGCAGCTATATTTATTATTATTATTTTTCCGCCGTTTTTTGTAAGTTCTGTAACTTTGAAAATAATGCTGCAATTTATTTGCTATTTTGCATGCTGATAAAGGGCCATGAGTTGTGGTGCATATCCCAAAACCAGCTATGTAGATCACATGACCTGGCCGCCATCTTAGGTAGAACACAAACCGGAAGTGCTCAATTGCACCACTTTCTGAGGGTCTAGGAACTTCCGGTTTTTTTGTGTGGCATCATTGGCTCATGTCTAGCAAATATCAGCAATAAAATCTTTAGCGGTCATGTGACCTTGGCCGCCATATTGGATTTTCCGAAAATTGACAAAAAACTTTTAAAATCTTCTTCTCAAAAATGGCTCATTCATGTGATTATGCATTTGCTTTGCAGCACCTATGGGCATAGCCCTACAAAGTGACTGAAGCAGATTTTCGAAAAATGGCTTCCTTTGGCAGCCATCTTGGATTTAGTAAAAAGTGAAAGTACGCTATAACTTATGAACAATTTGCCAGATTTAAACCAAAGTTGGCATACAACATCCCTTCAATAAGATGATTATGTGTTCATAAAAATATTTCCCATGATTCAAGTGGTTTTGGCGGCCATATTGAATTTATCAAAAAATTGCAAAAAACCTCAAAAAATTATCTTCTTAAAAACTGCTTGTTTGTTTGACAATCAATTTAGCATATAGTATCTCTGTTGATAGCTCTACAAAGTTACTGTAGCAGATTTTCGAAAAATGGCTTCTTTTGGCAGCCATCTTGGATTAAGTAAAAAGTGAAAGTACACTATAACTTATGAACGATTTGCCAGATTTAAACAAAACTTGGCATACAACATCCGCTCAATGAGATGATTATGTGTTCATGGAAATATTTCCCATGATTCAAGTGGTTTTGGCGGCCATGTTGAATTTATCACAAAAATTCAAAAAACCTCAAAAAATTATCTTGTTAAAAACTGCTTCCTTGTTTGAAAAGCAATTCAGCATATAGTATCTCTGTCGATAGCTCTACAAAGTTACGGAAGCAGATTTTCGAAAAATGGCTTCCTTTGGCAGCCATCTTGGATTTATTAAAACGTGAAAGCACGCTATAACTTATGAACAATTTGCCAGATTTAAACAAAACTTGGCATACAACATCCGCTCAATGAGATGATTATGTGTTCATGGAAATATTTCCCATGATTCAAGTGGTTTTGGCGGCCATGTTGAATTTATCACAAAAATTCAAAAAACCTCAAAAAAATATCTTGTTAAAAACTGCTTGCTTGTTTGAAAAGCAATTTAGCTTATAGTATCTCTGTTGATAGCTCTACAAAGTTACTGAAGTAGATTTTTAAAAATGGCTTCCTTTGGCAGCCATCTTGGATTTAGTAAAAGAGAAAAAGTTCTATAACTCATGAACTATTTGTCCTTGCATTAAGTTTATCATATTCCTGTGAAATCAAATCCATATGTTGTGTAGTTTGTCTGCTATCTTGCATTCTAGACATGAAACGTTCGTCAAATAATCACATCGAGCAAGTGCAATTTGTCATGAGCCACGCAGGCTCGAAACCCGTCATCGCTGCTATGCAGCTATATTTATTAGGGTTTCGAGCCCTATGGGGCGAAACCCTATTGTAATTGCTTTGATTATTATTATTAGGGTTTCGAGCCCTATGGGGCGAAACCCTATTGTAATTGCTTTGATTATTATTATTATTATTATTAGGGTTTCGAGCCCTATGGGGCGAAACCCTATTGTAATTGCTATGTTTATTCTTATTATTATTCCGCCGTTTTTTCTAAGCGCTGTAACTTTAAAAATAATACTGCAATTCATTTGCTATTTTGCATGCTGATAAAGGGCCATTAGTTGTGGTGCATACCCCAAAACCAGCTATGTAGGTCACATGACCTGGCCGCCATCTTAGGTAGAAGACAAACCGGAAGTGCTCAATTGCACCACTTTCTGGGGGTCTAGGAACTTCCGGTTTTTTTGTGTGGCATCATTGGCTCATGTCTAGCAAATATCAGCAATAAAATCTTTAGCGGTCATGTGACATTGGCCGCCATATTGGATTTTGTGAAAATTGACAAAAAACTTTTAAAATCTTCTTCTCAAAAATGGCTCATTCATGTAATTAGACATTTGCTTTGCAGCACCTATGGCCATAGCTCTACAAAGTGACTGAAGCAGATTTTTGAAAAATGGCTTCCTTTGGCAGCCATCTTGGATTTAATAAAAAGTGAAAGTACGCTATAACTCATGAACAATTTGCCAGATTTAAACCAAAGTTGGCATACAACATCCCTTCAATAAGATGATTATGTGTTCATAAAAATATTTCCCATGATTCAAGTGGTTTTGGCGGCCATATTGAATTTATCAAAAAATTGCAAAAAACCTCAAAAAATTATCTTCTTAAAAACTGCTTGTTTGTTTGACAATCAATTTAGCATATAGTATCTCTGTTGATAGCTCTACAAAGTTACTGAAGCAGATTTTTGAAAAATGGCTTTCTTTGGCAGCCATCTTGGATTTAGTGAAAAGTGAAATTACGCTATAACTTATGAACAATTTGCCAGATTTAAACAAAACTTGGCATACAACATCCGTTCAATAAGATAATTATGTGTTCATGAAAATATTTCCCATGATTCAAGTGGTTTTGGCGGCCATGTTGAATTTATCACAAAAATGCCAAAAAACTCAAAAAATTATCTTCTTAAAAACTGCTTGCTTGTTTGAAAAACAATTCGGCATATAGTATCTCTGTTGATAGCTTCACAAAGTGACTGAAGCAGATTTTTGAAAAATGGTTTCCTTTGGCAGCCATCTTGGATTTAGTAAAAAGTGAAAGTACGCTATAACTCATGAACAATTTGCCAGATTTAAACCAAAGTTGGCATACAACATCCCTTCGATAAGATGATTATGTGTTCATAAAAATATTTCCCATGATTCAAGTGGTATTGGCGGCCATATTGAATTTATCAAAAAATTGCAAAAAACCTCAAAAAATTATCTTCTTAAAAACTGCTTGCTTGGTTGACAATCAATTTAGCATATAGTATCTCTGTTGATAGCTCTACAAAGGTACTGAAGCAGATTTTTGAAAAATGGCTTCCTTTGGCAGCCATCTTGGATTTAGTGAAAAGTGAAATTATGCTATAAATTATGAACAATTTTCCAGATTTCGACAAAACTTGGCATACAACATCCACTCAATAAGATGATTATGTGTTCATAAAAATATTTCCCATGACTCAAGTGGTTTTGGCGGCCATCTTGAATTTATCACAAAAATGCCAAAAACCTCAAGAAATTATTATCTTAAAAACTGCTTGCTTGTTTGACAATCTATTTAGCATATAGTATCTCTGTTGATAGCTCTACAAAGTTACTGAAGCCGATTTTCGAAAAATGGCTTCCTTTGGCAGCCATCTTGGATTTAGTAAAAAAGTGAAAGTACGCTATAACTTATGAACGATTTGCCAGATTTAAACAAAACTTGGCATACAACATCCGCTCAATGAGATGATTATGTGTTCATGAAAATATTTCCCATGATTCAAGTGGTTTTGGCGGCCATGTTGAATTTATCACAAAAATTCAAAAAACCTCAAAAAATTATCTTGTTAAAAACTGCTTCCTTGTTTGAAAAGCAATTTAGCATATAGTATCTCTGTTGATAGCTCTACAAAGTTACTAAAGTAGATTATCGAAAAATGGCTTCCTTTGGCAGCCATCTTGGATTTAGTAAAAGAGAAAAAGTTCTATAACTCATGAACTATTTGTCCTTGCATTAAGTTTATCATATTCCTGTGAAATCAAATCCATATGTTGTGTAGTTTGTCTGCTATCTTTCATTCTAGACATGAAACATTCGTCAAATAATCACATCGAGCAAGTGCAATTTGTCATGAGCCACGCAGGCTCGAAACCCGTCATTGCTGCTATGCAGCTATATTTAGGCTTTCAAGTCCCTTCAGGCTTGAAAGCCTATTGTTTTTGTTATGTTTATTATTATTAGGGTTTCGAGCCCTATGGGGTGAAACCCTATTGTAATTGCTATGTTTATTATTCTTATTATTATTTTTCCGCCGTTTTTATAAACCACTGTAACTTGAAAAATAATGCTGCGATTGAATAGGCATTTTGCATGCTGATGAAGGGCCATAAGTTGTAGTGCATACCCCAAAACCAGCCATGTAGGTCACATGACCTGGCCGCCATCTTAGGTAGAACACAAACCGGAAGTGCTCAATTGCACCACTTTCTGAGGGTCTAGGAACTTCCGGTTTTTTTGTGTGGCATCATTGGCTCATGTCTAGCAAATATCAGCAATAAAATCTTTAGCGGTCATGTGACCTTGGCCGCCATATTGGATTTTGTGAAAATTGACAACAAATTTTTAAAATCTTCTTCTCAAAAATGGTTCGTTCATGTGATTAGACATTTGCTTTGCAGCACCTATGGCCATAGCCCTACAAAGTGACTGAAGCAGATTTTTGAAAAATGGCTTCCTTTGGCAGCCATCTTGGATTTAGTAAAAAGTGAAAGTACGCTATAACTCATGAACAATTTGCCAGATTTAAACCAAATTTGACATACAACATCCCTTCGATAAGATGATTATGTGTTCATAAAAATATTTCCCATGATTCAAGTGGTATTGGCGGCCATATTGAATTTATCAAAAAATTGCAAAAAACCTCAAAAAATTATCTTCTTAAAAACTGCTTGCTTGGTTGACAATCAATTTAGCATATAGTATCTCTGTTGATAGCTCTACAAAGGTACTGAAGCAGATTTTTGAAAAATGGCTTCCTTTGGCAGCCATCTTGGATTTAGTGAAAAGTGAAATTACACTATAAATTATGAACAATTATCCAGATTTCGACAAAACTTGGCATACAACATCCACTCAATAAGATGATTATGTGTTCATAAAAATATTTCCCATGACTCAAGTGGTTTTGGCGGCCATCTTGAATTTATCACAAAAATGCCAAAAACCTCAAGAAATTATTATCTTAAAAACTGCTTGCTTGTTTGACAATCTATTTAGCATATAGTATCTCTGTTGATAGCTCTACAAAGTTACTGAAGCCGATTTTCGAAAAATGGCTTCCTTTGGCAGCCATCTTGGATTTAGTAAAAAGTGAAAGTACGCTATAACTCATGAACAATTTGCCAGATTTAAACCAAAGTTGGCATACAACATCCCTTCAATAAGATGATTATGTGTTCATAAAAATATTTCCCATGATTCAAGTGGTTTTGGCGGCCATGTTGAATTTATAACAAAAATGCCAAAAAACTCAAAAAATTATCTTCTAATAAACTGCTTGCTTGTTTGAAAAACAATTCGGCATATAGTATCTCTGTTGATAGCTTCACAAAGTGACTGAAGCAGATTTTTGAAAAATGGCTTCCTTTGGCAGCCATCTTGGATTTAGTAAAAAGTGAAAGTACACTATAACTTATGAACGATTTGCCAGATTTAAACAAAACTTGGCATACAACATCCGCTCAATGAGATGATTATGTGTTCATGGAAATATTTCCCATGATTCAAGTGGTTTTGGCGTCCATGTTGAATTTATCACAAAAATTCAAAAAACCTCAAAAAAATATCTTGTTAAAAACTGCTTGCTTGTTTGAAAAGCAATTTAGCATATAGTATCTCTGTTGATAGCTCTACAAAGTTACTGAAGTAGATTTTTAAAAATGGCTTCCTTTGGCAGCCATCTTGGATTTAGTAAAAGAGAAAAAGTTCTATAACTCATGAACTATTTGTCCTTGCATTAAGTTTATCATATTCCTGTGAAATCAAATCCATATGTTGTGTAGTTTGTCTGCTATCTTGCATTCTAGACATGAAACGTTCGTCAAATAATCACATCGAGCAAGTGCAATTTGTCATGAGCCACGCAGGCTCGAAACCCGTCATCGCTGCTATGCAGCTATATTTAGGCTTTCAAGTCCCTTCAGGCTTGAAAGCCTATTGTTTTTGTTATGTTTATTATTATTATTATTATTATTATTATTATTATTATTATTATTATTATTATTATTATTATTCTTCCGCCAACTTCAAACGACTTCTTCTCTGAAACGGCTGGACCGTTTTGCCTGAAAATTTGTATATACCTTCTACATGTCATGCCATTAAAAGTGACTGAAACAGATTTTCGATTAGTCACGTGGTTCGGCCGCCATCTTGGAACTCATTAAATATGCATGTCCCTTGTATCTCAAAAACTATTGCATGTACAAACATGGAACTAGCGGTATATTGAAGGCAACTGACAAGAGAATTGGCCAAAATATTCGTTGACCATATATGGTCATAGAACTCATTAAATATGCATGTCTTTATATCTCAAGCACTATTGCATGTACAAACGTGAAACTGACGCTATATTGAAGGAAATGGTCAAGAGAATGAGCCAACATATTCGTTGACCATATAAGGTCATATACCTCATTAAATATGCATACCTATAATATCTCAGGCACTATTGCACATACAGACATGGAACCATTGCTATATTGAAGGCTTTGGACAAGAGAAATCGTCAACATCTTCAATGACCATATATGGTCATATAACTCATTAAATATGCATGTCTCCAATATCTTAAGCACTATTGCATGTACAAACATGGAACTAACGGTATACCGAAGGCAATGGACAAGAAAATTGACCAACATATTCGTTGACCAAATATGGTCATAGAACTCATTAAATATACATGTCTCCAATATCTCAAGCACCATTGCAAGTATAAACATGGTACCAATGATATATTGAAGGCAACGGACAAGAGAATTGGCCAAAATATTCGTTGACCATATATGGTCATAGAACTCATTAAATATGCATGTCTCTTATATCTCAAGCACTATTGCATGTACAAACGTGAAACTGACACTATATTGAAGGAAATGGTCAAGAGAATGAGCCAACATATTCGTTGACCATATAAGGTCATATACCTCATTAAATATGCATACCTATAATATCTCAGGCACTATTGCACATACAGACATGGAACAATTGCTATATTGAAGGCTTTGGACAAGAAAATTGACCAACATATTCATTGACCATATATGGTCATAGAACTCATTAAATATGCATGTCTCCAATATCTCAAGCACCATTGCAAGTATAAACATGGAACTAATGGTATACCGAAGGCAATGGACAAGAAAATTGACCAACATATTCGTTGACCAAATATGGTCATAGAACTCATTAAATATACATGTCTCCAATATCTCAAGCACCATTGCAAGTATAAACATGGTACCAATGATATATTGAAGGCAACGGACAAGAGAATTGGCCAAAATATTCGTTGACCATATATGGTCATAGAACTCATTAAATATGCATGTCTCTTATATCTCAAGCACTATTGCATGTACAAACGTGAAACTGACACTATATTGAAGGAAATGGTCAAGAGAATGAGCCAACATATTCGTTGACCATATAAGGTCATATACCTCATTAAATATGCATACCTATAATATCTCAGGCACTATTGCACATACAGACATGGAACAATTGCTATATTGAAGGCTTTGGACAAGAGAAATCGTCAACATCTTCAATGACCAGATATGGTCATATAACTCATTAAATATGCATGTCTCCAATATCTCAAGCACTATTGCATGTATAAACATGGTACCAATGCTATATTGAAGGCACTGGGAAAGAAAATTGGCCAACATATCCGTTGACCATATATGGTCATATAACTCATTTAATGTGCATGTCTCTAATATCTCAAGCGCTATTCCATGTACAAACATGGAACAAACACTATATTGAAGGAAATAGAAAAGAGAATTGGCCAACATATCTGTTGACCATATATGGTCATAGATCTCATTAAATATGCATGTCTCTAATATTTCAAGCAGTATTGCATGTACAGACAGGGTACCATCGCTACATTGAAGGCAATGGAAAAGAGAATTGGCCAACATATCCGTTGACCATACATGGTCATAGAACTCATTAGATATCATATACATAATATCTCGAGCACTATTGAAGTTAGAGACATGGAAATAGCACTATAATGAAGGCATTGGGCCAGAACGTCGTGTAACCTACACGTATATACATTGCACAAATCAAATCTTCAAACTTTTTTTCCCCAAATTTAATGGTGTTATGACTCCTTTTTCTTGAAAGCCGTTAATAGCTGCTCTGCAGCTATATTTATTATTATTATTCTTCCGCCAACTTCAAACGACTTCTTCTCTGAAACGGCTGGACCGTTGTGCCTGAAAATTTGTATATACCTTCTACATGTCATGCCATTAAAAGTGACTGAAACAGATTTTCGATTAGTCACGTGGTTCGGCCGCCATCTTGAAACTCATTAAATATGCATGTCTCTTGTATCTCAAAAACTATTGCATGTACAAACATGGAACTAATGGTATATTGAAGGCAACGGACATAAGAATTGGCCAAAATATTCGTTGACCATATATGGTCATAGAACTCATTAAATATGCATGTCTCTTATATCTCAAGCACTATTGCATGTACAAAAGTGAAACTGACGCTATATTGAAGGAAATGGACAAGAGAAATCGTCAACATCTTCAATGACCATATATGGTCATATAACTCATTAAATATGCATGTCTCCAATGTCTCAAGCACCATTGCAAGTATAAACATGGTACCAATGATATATTGAAGGCAATGGACAAGAAAATTGGCCAACATATCCGTTGACCATATATGGTCATAGAACTCATTTAATATGCATGTCTCTAATATCTCAAGCGCTATTCCATGTACAAACATGGAACAAACACTATATTGAAGGCTATAGAAAAGAGAATTGGCCAACATATCCGTTGACCATATATGGTCATAGAACTCATTAAATATGCATGTCTCCAATATCTCAAGCGCTATTCCATGTACAAACATGGAACAAACACTATATTGAAGGAAATAGAAAAGAGAATTGGTCAACATATCCGTTGACCATATATGGTCATAGAACTCATTAAATATGCATGTCTATCATATTTCAAACAGTATTGCATGTACAGACAGGGTACCAACGCTATATTGAAGGCAGTGGAAAAGAGATTTGGCCAACATATCCGTTGACCATATATGGTCATAGAACTCATTGAATATGTATATATACAATATTTCCAGCACTGTTGAAGTTAGAGACATGGAAATAGCGCTATAATGAAGGCATTGGGCCAGAACGTCGTGTAACCTACACGTATATACATTGCACAAATCAAATCTTCAAACTTTTTTTTCCAAATTTAATGGTGTTATGGCCCTTTTTTCTTGAAAGCCGTTAATAGCTGCTCTGCAGCTATATTTAGGCTTTCAAGTCCCTTCAGGCTTGAAAGCCTATTGTTTTTGTTATGTTTATTATTATTATTATTATTATTATTATTATTATTATTATTATTATTATTATTATTCTTCCGCCAACTTCAAACGACTTCTTCTCTGAAACGGCTGGACCGTTTTGCCTGAAAATTTGTATATGCCTTCTACATGTAATGCCATTAAAAGTGACTGAAACAGATTTTCGATTAGTCACGTGGTTCGGCCGCCATCTTGAAACTCATTAAATATGCAAGTCTCTTGTATCTCAAAAACTATTGCATGTACAAACATGGAACTAACGGTATATTGAAGGCAACGGACAAGAGAATTGGCCAAAATATTCGTTGACCATATATGGTCATAGAACTCATTAAATATGCATGTCTCTGATATCTCAAGCACTATTGCATGTACAAACGTGAAACTGACGCTATATTGAAGGAAATGGTCAAGAGAATGAGCCAACATATTCGTTGACCATATAAGGTCATATACCTCATTAAATATGCATACCTATAATATCTCAGGCACTATTGCACATACAGACATGGAACCATTGCTATATTGAAGGCTTTGGACAAGAGAAATTGTCAACGTGTTTCATGACCATATATGGTCATAGAACTCATTAAATATGCATGTCTCCAGTGTCTCAAGCACCATTGCAAGTATAAACATGGTACCAATGATATATTGAAGGCAATGGACAAGAAAATTGGCCAACATATCCGTTGACCATATATGGTCATAGAACTCATTAAATATGCATGTCTCGAATATCTCAAGTGCTATTCCATGTACAAACATGGAACAAACACTATATTGAAGGAAATAGAAAAGAGAATTGGTAAACATATCCGTTGACCATATATGGTCATAGATCTCATTAAATATGCATGTCTCTAATATTTCAAACAGTATTGCATGTACAGACAGGGTACCAACGCTATATTGAAGGCAATGGAAAGAGAAGTGGCCAACATATCCGTTGACCATATATGGTCATAGAACTCATTATATATGCATATATATAATATCTCGAGCACTATTGAAGTTAGACACATAGAAATAGCGCTATAATGAAGGCATTGGGCCAGAACGTCATGTAACCTACACGTATATACATTGCACAAATCAAATCTTCAAACTTTTTTTTCCAAATTTAATAGTGTTATGGTCCCTTTTCTTGAAAGCCGTTAATAGCTGCTCTGCAGCTATATTTATTATTATTATTCTTCCGCCGTTTTTTGTAAGTTCTGTAACTTGAAAAATAATGCTGCGATTGGTTTGCCATTTTGCATGCTGATAAAGGACCATGAGTTGTGGTGCATACCCCAAAACCAGCTATGTAGGTCACATGACCTGGCCGCCATCTTAGATAGAACACAAACCGGAAGTGCTTAATTGCACCACTTTCTGAGGGTCTAGGAACTTCCGGTTTTTTTGTGTGGCATCATTGGCTCATGTCTAGCAAATATCAGCAATAAAATCTTTAGCGGTCATGTGACCTTGGCCGCCATATTGGATTTTGTGAAAATTGACAAAAAAATTTTAAAATCTTCTTCTCAAAAATGGCTCGTTCATGTGATTAGACATTTGCTTTGCAGCACCTATGGCCATAGCTCTACAAAGTGACTGAAGCAGATTTTTGAAAAATGGCTTCCTTTGGCAGCCATCTTGGATTTAGTAAAAAGTGAAAGTACGCTATAACTCATGAACAATTTGCCAGATTTAAACCAAAGTTGGCATACAACATCCCTTCGATAAGATGATTATATGTTCATAAAAATATTTCCCATGATTCAAGTGGTTTTGGCGGCCATATTGAATTTATCAAAAAATTCAAAAAAACTCAAAAAATTATCTTCTTAAAAACTGCTTGCTTGGTTGACAATCAATTTAGCATATAGTATCTCTGTTGATAGCTCTACAAAGGTACTAAAGCAGATTTTAGAAAAATGGCTTCCTTTGGCAGCCATCTTGGATTTAGTGAAAAGTGAAATTACGCTATAAATTATGAACAATTTTCCAGATTTCGATAAAACTTGGCATACAACATCCACTCAATAAGATGATTATGTGTTCATAAAAATATTTCCCATGACTCAAGTGGTTTTGGCGGCCATCTTGAATTTATCACAAAAATGCCAAAAACCTCAAGAAATTATTATCTTAAAAACTGCTTGCTTGTTTGACAATCTATTTAGCATATAGTATCTCTGTTGATAGCTCTACAAAGTTACTGAAGCCGATTTTCGAAAAATTGCTTCCTTTGGCAGCCATCTTGGATTTAGTAAAAAGTGAAAGTACGCTATAACTTATGAACGATTTGCCAGATTTAAACAAAACTTGGCATACAACATCCGCTCAATGAGATGATTATGTGTTCATGAAAATATTTCCCATGATTCAAGTGGTTTTGGCGGCCATGTTGAAATTATCACAAAAATTCAAAAAACCTCAAAAAATGGTCTTGTTAAAAACTGCTTCCTTGTTTGAAAAGCAATTTAGCATATAGTATCTCTGTCGATAGCTCTACAAAGTTACTAAAGCAGATTTTCAAAAAATGGCTTCCTTTGGCAGCCATCTTGGATTTAGTAAAAAGTGAAAGTACGCTATAACTTATGAACGATTTGCTAGATTTAAACAAAACTTGGCATACAACATCCACTCAATGAGATGATTATGTGTTCATGGAAATATTTCCCATGATTCAAGTGGTTTTGGCGGCCATGTTGAATTTATCACAAAAATTCAAAAAACCTCAAAAAAATATCTTGTTAAAAACTGCTTGCTTGTTTGAAAAGCAATTTAGCATATAGTATCTCTGTTGATAGCTCTACAAAGTTACTGAAGTAGATTTTTAAAAATGGCTTCCTTTGGCAGCCATCTTGGATTTAGTAAAAGAGAAAAAGTTCTATAACTCATGAACTATTTGTCCTTGCATTAAGTTTATCATATTCCTGTGAAATCAAATCCATATGTTGTGTAGTTTGTCTGCTATCTTGCATTCTAGACATGAAACGTTCGTCAAATAAGCACATCGAGCAAGTGCAATTTGTCATGAGCCACGCAGGCTCGAAACCCGTCATCGCTGCTATGCAGCTATATTTATTATTAGGCTTTCAAGTCCCTTCAGGCTTGAAAGCCTATTGTTTTTGTTATGTTTATTATTATTATTATTATTATTATTATTATTATTATTATTATTATTATTATTATTATTCTTCCGCCAACTTCAAACGACTTCTTCTCTGAAACGGCTGGACCGTTTTGCCTGAAAATGTGTATATGCCTTCTACATGTCATGCCATTAAAAGTGACTGAAACAGATTTTCGATTAGTCACGTGGTTCGGCCGCCATCTTGAAACTCATTAAATATGCATGTCTCTTGTATCTCAAAAACTATTGCATGTACAAACATGGAACTAACGGTATATTGAAGGCGACGGACAAGAGAATTGGCCAAAATATTCGTTGACCATATATGGTCATAGAACTCATTAAATATGCATGTCTCTTATATCTCAAGCACTATTGCATGTACAAACGTGAAACTGACGCTATATTGAAGGAAATGGTCAAGAGAATGAGCCAACATATTCGTTGACCATATAAGGTCATATACCTCATTAAATATGCATACCTATAATATCTCAGGCACTATTACACATACAGACATGGAACCATTGCTATATTGAAGGCTTTGGACAAGAGAAATTGTCAACGTGTTTCATGACCATATATGGTCATATAACTCATTAAATATGCATGTCTCCAATATCTCAAGCACTATTGCATGTACAAACATGGAACTAACAGTATACCGAAGGCAATGGACAAGAAAATTGACCAACATATTCGTTGACCATATATGGTCATAGAACTCATTAAATATGCATGTCTCCAGTGTCTCAAGCACCATTGCAAGTATAAACATGGTACCAATGATATATTGAAGGCAATGGACAAGAAAATTGGCCAACATATCCGTTGACCATATATGGTCATAGAACTCATTAAATATGCATGTCTCGAATATCTCAAGCGCTATTCCATGTACAAACATGGAACAAACACTATATTGAAGGAAATCGAAAAGAGAATTGGCAAACATATCCGTTGACCATATATGGTCATAGATCTCATTAAATAAGCATGTCTCTAATATTTCAAGCAGTACTGCATGTACAGACAGGGTACCAACGCTATATTGAAGGCAATGGAAAGAGAATTGGCCAACATATCCGTTGACCATATATGGTCATAGAACTCATTCAATATGCATATATACAATATCTCGAGCACTATTGAAGTTAGAGACATGGAAATAGCGCTATAATGAAGGCATTGGGCCAGAACGTCATGTAACCTACACGTATATACATTGCACAAATCAAATCTTCAAACTTTTTTTTCCAAATTTAATAGTGTTATGGTCCTTTTTCTTGAAAGCCGTTAATAGCTGCTCTGCAGCTATATTTATTATTATTATTATTCTTCCGCCGTTTTTTGTAAGTTCTGTAACTTGAAAAATAATGCTGCGATTGGTTTGCCATTTTGCATGCTGATAAAGGACCATGAGTTGTGGTGCATACCCCAAAACCAGCTATGTAGGTCACATGACCTGGCCGCCATCTTAGATAGAACACAAACCGGAAGTGCTTAATTGCACCACTTTCTGAGGGTCTAGGAACTTCCGGTTTTTTTGTGTGGCATCATTGGCTCATGTCTAGCAAATATCAGCAATAAAATCTTTAGCGGTCATGTGACCTTGGCCGCCATATTGGATTTTGTGAAAATTGACAAAAAAATTTTAAAATCTTCTTCTCAAAAATGGCTCGTTCATGTGATTAGACATTTGCTTTGCAGCACCTATGGCCATAGCTCTACAAAGTGACTGAAGCAGATTTTTGAAAAATGGCTTCCTTTGGCAGCCATCTTGGATTTAGTAAAAAGTGAAAGTACGCTATAACTCATGAACAATTTGCCAGATTTAAACCAAAGTTGGCATACAACATCCCTTCGATAAGATGATTATATGTTCATAAAAATATTTCCCATGATTCAAGTGGTTTTGGCGGCCATATTGAATTTATCAAAAAATTCAAAAAAACTCAAAAAATTATCTTCTTAAAAACTGCTTGCTTGGTTGACAATCAATTTAGCATATAGTATCTCTGTTGATAGCTCTACAAAGGTACTAAAGCAGATTTTAGAAAAATGGCTTCCTTTGGCAGCCATCTTGGATTTAGTGAAAAGTGAAATTACGCTATAAATTATGAACAATTTTCCAGATTTCGATAAAACTTGGCATACAACATCCACTCAATAAGATGATTATGTGTTCATAAAAATATTTCCCATGACTCAAGTGGTTTTGGCGGCCATCTTGAATTTATCACAAAAATGCCAAAAACCTCAAGAAATTATTATCTTAAAAACTGCTTGTTTGTTTGACAATCTATTTAGCATATAGTATCTCTGTTGATAGCTCTACAAAGTTACTGAAGCCGATTTTCGAAAAATGGCTTCCTTTGGCAGCCATCTTGGATTTAGTAAAAAAGTGAAAGTATGCTATAACTTATGAACGATTTGCCAGATTTAAACAAAACTTGGCATACAACATCCGCTCAAGGAGATGATTATGTGTTCATGAAAATATTCCCCATGATTCAAGTGGTTTTGGCGGCCATGTTGAATTTATCACAAAAATTCAAAAAACCTCACAAAATTATCTTGTTAAAAACTGCTTCCTTGTTTGAAAAGCAATTTAGCATATAGTATCTCTGTTGATAGCTCTACAAAGTTACTAAAGTAGATTATCGAAAAATGGCTTCCTTTACCAGCCATCTTGGATTTAGTAAAAGAGAAAAAGTTCTATAACTCATGAACTATTTCTCCTTGCATTAAGTTTATCATATTCCTGTGAAATCAAATCCATATGTTGTGTAGTTTGTATGCTATCTTTCATTCTAGACAAGAAACATTCGTCAAATAATCACATCGAGCAAGTGCAATTTGCCATGAGCCACGCAGGCTCGAAACCCGTCATCGCTGCTATGCAGCTATATTTATTATTATTATTATTATTCTTATTCTGCCGTTTTTTGAAACTCTTCTGCTCAAAGACGGGTTATCCACTTGACCTGATACTTTACAGAAATAATCTATATGCAATTCTCTAAAACGTCAAAGTTTCCGATTTTCGATATGTGACGTCATTCGGCCACCATCTTGGATTAAAGGCGAAATTTACAATGCCGTATTGCGCACCTTTCTGAGGGTCTGAGTGCTCCCAGTTTTTTATGATAGCAGCAGTGGAAAAAGGGCTACAAATATTGTCAAAAAAAACTTTAGCGGTCACGTGACTTTTTTTACTAGAATTTTCAGAAGTTTTGTTTTGCATCTCATTTGCACATTTTTGGACTAATTCACTAACCCTGCATATATTTTGAAAGATCAAGTGCCATAGTATTTATTTTTCCAAACGGCTTCTCCAGGCGACGAGCCGTTTTTTAGAAAATGATTTTAGAATGTTTTTTCACATTTTTTTTAAATGTACCATGCAAAGCATTATGGGAAAGGGGGGAGGGCCCTGTACATTCTGTTTGAAATATCTCAAGCACTATCACAGATAGGCCCATGCACTCAGTGCAATATTGAAGCTATGGGATAAGAGATGTGACTAACACATTAAATGACCATATATGGTCATGTGACCTCATTAAATATGCAAGTCTCTAATATCTCAAGTACCATTCCATGTACAAACATGGAACTAACGTTATATTGAAGACAATGGACAAGAGAATTGACCAAAATATTTGTTAACCATATATAGTCATAGAACTCATTAAATATGCATATCCCGAATATGTTAGGCGCTATTGCAAGTACAAACATAGACCCATTGCTATATTGAAGGCATTGGACAAGAGAAATAGCTAAAATGTTCAATGACCATATATGGTCATATAACTCATTAAATATGCATATCCCTAATATCTTAGGCACCATTGCAAGTACAAACATGGAACCAATGCTATATTGAAGGCATTGGACAAGAGAAATAGCTAAAATGTTCAATGATCATATTTGGTCATAGAACTCATTAAATATGCATATCCCGAATATGTTAGGCGCTATTGCAAGTACAAACATAGAACCATTGCTATATTGAAGGCATTGGACAAGAGAAATAGCTAAAATGTTCAATGACCATATATGGTCATAGAACTCATTAAATATGCATATCCCTAATATCTTAGGCACCATTGCAAGTACAAACATGGAACCAATGCTATATTGAAGGCATTGGACAAGAGAAATAGCTAAAATGTTCAATGATCATATATGGTCATAGAACTCATTAAATATGCATATCCCGAATATATTAGGCGCTATTGCAAGTACAAACATAGAACCATTGCTATATTGAAGGCATTGGACAAGAGAAATAGCTAAAATGTTCAATGACCATATATGGTCATAGAACTCATTAAATATGCATATCCCTAATATCTTAGGCACCATTGCAAGTACAAACATGGAACCAATGCTATATTGAAGGCATTGGACAAGAGAAATAGCTAAAATGTTCAATGACCATATGTGGTCATAGAACTCATTAAATATGCATATCCCTAATATCTTAGGCACTATTGCAAGTACAAACATGGAACCAATGCTATATTGAAGGCATTGGAAATAAGAAATGGGTAAAATGTTCAATGACTATATATGGTCATAGAACTCATTAAATATGCATATCTATAATATCTCGATCACTGTTGAAGTTAGAGATATGAAAATAACGCCGTATTGAAGGCATTTCACAAAAGAAATGGCTAAAATGTTCAATGACCATATATGGTCATAGAACTCATTAAATGTGCATATTACTAATATCTCAGGCACTATTGCAAGTACAAACATTGAGACAATGCTATATTGAAGGCATTGAACAAGATAAATTGTTAACATGTTTAATGGCCATATATGGTCATATAATTCATATAGTGTAATCAGTTCACCATACTGTGACTAGATCAACATACATTGCGATCAATTTGCCTACAGTATACATGTAGAGTAAACGGATCACAGTACATGTCTCCATTACCCTAGATATCACAGAAGTGTAATGTCATAACTCTGTTGCATAAATGCAATTCAGTGCGAACTCAGGCATAGCATCGAAAGCCGGTAATCGCTGCTTGCAGCTATATTTATTATTATTATTCTTATTCTGCCATTTTTTAAAACTCTTCTGCTCGAAGACAAGTTATCCACTTGACCTGATACTTTACAGAAATAAACTATATGCAATTCTCTAAAACGTCAAAGTTTTCGATTTTCGATATGTGACGTCATTCGGCCGCCATCTTGGATTAAAGGCGAAATTTTCAATGCCGAATTGCACACCTTTCTGAGGGTCTGAGTGCTCCCAGTTTTTTATGGTAGCAGCAGTGGAACAAGGGCTAAAAATATCATCATAAAAAACTTTAGCGGTCACGTGACTTTTTTTACTAGAATTTTCAGAAATTTTGTTTTGCATCTCATTTGCATATTTTTTGACTAATTCACTAACCCTGCATATATTTTGAAAGATCAAGTGCCATAGTATTTAATTTTCCAAACGGTTTCTCCAGGCGACAAGCCGTTTTTTAGAAAATGATTTTAGAATGTTTTTTCACATTTTTTTATTGTACCATGCAAAGCATCATGGGAAAGGGGGGAGGGCCCTGTACATTCTGTTTGAAATATCTCAAGCACTATTGCAGATAGGTACATGCAACCAGTGCAATATTGAAGCTATGTGATAAGAGATGTGACTAACACATTAAATGACCATATATGGTCATATGACCTCATTAAATATGCAAGTCTCAAATATCTCAAGTACTATTCCATGTAGAAACATGGAACTAATGTTATATTGAAGGCAATGGACAAGAGAATTGACTAAAATATTTGTTGACTATATATGGTCATAGAACTCATTAAATATGCATGTCTCTAAATTCTCAAGCACTATTGCATATACAAACATGGGAATAGCGTTATATTGAAGGCAATGGACAAGAGAAATGGGTAAAATGTTCACTGACCATATATGGTCATAGAACTCATTAAATATGCATATCCCGAATATCTTAGGCACTATTGCAAGTATAAACACGGAACCAATGCTATATTGAAGGCATTGGAAATAAGAAATGGCTAAAATGTTCAATGACCATATATGGTCATAGAACTCATTAAATGTGCATATCACTAATATCTCAGGCACTATTGCAAGTACAAACATGGAATCAATCCTATATTGAAGGCATTGAACAAGATAAATTGCTAACATGTTCAATGACCATATATGGTCATATGATTCATATAGTGTAAGCAATTCACCATGCTGTGACTAGATCAACATACATTGTGATCAATATGCCTACAGTATATAGTAAAATAATCACTGTACATGTCTCCATTACCCTAGATATTACAGAAGTGTAATGTCATAATTCTCTTGCATGAATGCAATTCAGCGCTAACTCAGGCATAGCATCGAAAGCCGGTAATCGCTGCTTGCAGCTATATTTAGGCTTTCGATGCATTTCAGCATCGAAAGCCTTTTGTTATTGTAATGTTTATTATTATTATTATTCTTATTCTGCCGTTTTTTTAAAACTCTTCTTCTCGAAGACGGGTTACCCACTTGACCTGTTACTTTACAGAGATAATCTATAGGCAATTCTCTAAAACGTCAAAGTTTCCGATTTTCGATATGTGACGTCATTCGGCCGCCATCTTGGATTAAAGGCGAAATTTTCAATGCCGAATTGCACACCTTTCTGAGGGTCTGAGTGCTTCCAGTTTTTTATAGTAGCAGCAGTGGGATAAAGGCTACAAATTCCATTAAAAAAAACTTTAGCGGTCACGTGACTTTTTTTGCTAGAATTTTCGAAAATTTTGTTTTGTATCTCATTTGCATAATTTTTGACTAATCCACTAACCCTGTATAAGTTTGAAAGATCAAGTGCCATAGTATTTATTTTTCCAAACAGCTTCTCCAGGCGATGAGCCGTTTTTTAGAAAATGATTTTAGAATGTTTTTTCACATTTGTTTTATTGTACCATGCAAAGCATCGTGGGAAAGGGGGGAGGGCCCTGTACATTCTGTTTGAAATATCTCAAGCACTATCACAGATAGGTACATGCAACCAGTGCAATATTGAAGCTATGGAATAAGTGATGTGACTTACACATTAAATGACCATATATGGTCATGTGACCTCATTAAATATGCAAGTCTCTAATATCTCAAGTACTATTCCATGTACAAACATGGAACTAACGTTATATTGAAGGCAATGGACAAGAGAATTGACCAAAATATTCGTTGACCATATATGGTCATAGAATTCATTAAATATGTATATCCCTAATATGTTAGGCGCTATTGCAAGTACAAACATAGAACCATTGCTATATTGAAGGCATTGGACAAGAGAAATAGCTAAAATGTTCAATGACCATATATGGTCATATAACTCATTAAATATGCATATCCCTAATATCTTAGGCACTATTGCAAGTACAAACATGGAACCAATGCTATATTAATGGCATTGGACAATAGAAATAGCTAAATTGTTCAATGACCACATATGGTCATAGAACTCATTAAATATGCATATCCCTAATATCTTAGGCACTGTTGCAAGTACAAACATGGAACCAATGCTATATTGAAGGCATTGGAAATAAGAAATGGCTAAAATGTTCAATGACTATGTATGGTCATAGAACTCATTAAATATGCATATCTATAATATCTCGATCACTATTGAAGTTAGAGATATGAAAATAACGCCACATTGAAGGCATTGTACACAAGAAATGGCTAAAATGTTCAATGACCATATATGGTCATAGAACTCATTAAATATGCATATTACTAATATCTCATGCAATATTGAAAGTACAAACATGGAGACAATGCTATATTGAAGGCATTGAGCAAGATAAATTGCTAACATGTTCAATGACCATATATGGTCATATAATTCATATAGTGTAATCAGTTCACCATGCTGTGACTAAATCAACATACATTGTGATCAATTTGCCTACAGTATATTGTAAACGGATCACAGTACATGTCTCCATTACCCTAGATATTACAGAAGTGTAATGTCATAACACTGTTGCATGAATGCAATTCAGCGCTAACTCAGGCATAGCATCGAAAGCCGGTAATCGCTGCTTGCAGCTATATTTAGGCTTTCGATGCTTTTCCGCATCGAAAGCCTTTTGTAATTGTAAAGTTTATTATTATTATTATTATTATTATTATTATTCTTATTCTGCCGTTTTTTAAAACTCTTCTCCTCGAAGACGGGTTACCCACTTGACCTGTTACTTTACAGAGATAATCTATAGGCAATTCTCTAAAACGTCAAAGTTTCCGATTTTCGATATGTGACGTCATTCGGCCGCCATCTTGGATTAAAGACGAAATTGTCAATGCCGAATTGCACACCTTTCTGAGGGTCTGAGTGCTCCCAGTTTTTTATGGTAGCAGCAGTGGAACAAGGGCTAAAAATATCATCAAAAAAAACTTTAGCGGTCACGTGACTTTTTTTACTAGAATTTTCAGAAATTTTGTTTTGCATCTCATTTGCATATTTTTTGACTAATTCACTAACCCTGCATATATTTTGAAAGATCAAGTGCCATAGTATTTATTTTTCCAAACGGCTTCTCCAGGCGATGAGCCGTTTTTTAGAAAATGATTTTAGAATGTTTTTTCACATTTTTTTTATTGTACCATGCAAAGCATCATGGGAAAGGGGGGAGGGCCCTCTACATTCTGTTTGAAATATCTCAAGCACTATCACAGATAGGTACATGCAACCAGTGCAATATTGAAGCTATGGAATAAGTGATGTGACTAACACATTAAATGACCATATATGGTCATGTGACCTCATTAAATATGCAAATCTCTAATATCTCAAGTACTATTCCATGTACAAACATGGAACTAACGTTATATTGAAGGCAATGGACAAGAGAATTGATCAAAATATTCGTTGACCATATATGGTCATATAACTCATTAAATATGCATATCCATAATATGTTAGGCGCTATTGCAAGTACAAACATAGAACCATTGCTATATTGAAGGCATTGGACAAGAGAAATAGCTAAAATGTTCAATGACCATATATGGTCATATAACTCATTAAATATGCATATCCCTAATATCTTAGGCACTATTGCAAGTACAAACATGGAACCAATGCTATATTAATGGCATTGGACAATAGAAATAGCTAAAATGTTCAATGACCATATATGGTCATAGAACTCATTACATATGCATATCCCTAATATCTTAGGCACTGTTGCAAGTACAAACATGGAACCAATGCTATATTGAAGGCATTGGAAATAAGAAATGGCTAAAATGTTCAATGACTATGTATGGTCATAGAACTCATTAAATATGCATATCTATAATATCTCGATCACTATTGAAGTTAGAGATATGAAAATAACGCCACATTGAAGGCATTGTACACAAGAAATGGCTAAAATGTTCAATGACCATATATGGTCATAGAACTCATTAAATATGCATATTACTAATATCTCATGCAATATTGAAAGTACAAACATGGAGACAATGCTATATTGAAGGCATTGAGCAAGATAAATTGCTAACATGTTCAATGACCATATATGGTCATATAATTCATATAGTGTAATCAGTTCACCATGCTGTGACTAAATCAACATACATTGTGATCAATTTGCCTACAGTATATTGTAAACGGATCACAGTACATGTCTCCATTACCCTAGATATTACAGAAGTGTAATGTCATAATTCTCTTGCATGAATGCAATTCAGCGCTAACTCAGGCATAGCATCGAAAGCCGGTAATCGCTGCTTGCAGCTATATTTATTATTATTATTCTTATTCTGCCGTTTTTTAAAACTCTTCTGCTCGAAGACAGGTTATCCACTTGACCTGATACTTTACAGAAATAATCTATATGCAATTCTCTAAAACGTCAAAGTTTTCGATTTTCGATATGTGACGTCATTCGGCCGCCATCTTGGATTAAAGGCGAAATTTTCAATGCCGAATTGCACACCTTTCTGAGGGTCTGAGTGCTCCCAGTTTTTTATGGTAGCAGCAGTGGAACAAGGGCTAAAAATATCATCAAAAAAAACTTTAGCGGTCACGTGACTTTTTTTACTAGAATTTTCAGAAATTTTGTTTTGCATCTCATTTGCATATTTTTTGACTAATTCACTAACCCTGCATATATTTTGAAAGATCAAGTGCCATAGTATTTAATTTTCCAAACAGTTTCTCCAGGCGACAAGCCGTTTTTTAGAAAATGATTTTAGAATGTTTTTTCACATTTTTTTATTGTACCATGCAAAGCATCATGGGAAAGGGGGGAGGGCCCTGTACATTCTGTTTGAAATATCTCAAGTACTATTGCAGATAGGTACATGCAACCAGTGCAATATTGAAGCTATGTGATAAGAGATGTGACTAACACATTAAATGACCATATATGGTCATATGACCTCATTAAATATGCAAGTCTCAAATATCTCAAGTACTATTCCATGTAGAAACATGGAACTAATGTTATATTGAAGGCAATGGACAAGAGAATTGACTAAAATATTTGTTGACCATATATGGTCATAGAACTCATTAAATATGCATGTCTCTAAATTCTCAAGCACTATTGCATATACAAACATGGGAATAGCCTTATATTGAAGGCAATGGACAAGAGAAATGGGTAAAATGTTCACTGACCATATATGGTCATAGAACTCATTAAATATGCATATCCCGAATATCTTAGACACTATTGCAAGTATAAACACGGAACCAATGCTATATTGAAGGCATTGGAAATAAATGGCTAAAATGTTCAATGACCATATATGGTCATAGAACTCATTAAATGTGCATATCACTAATATCTCAGGCACTATTGCAAGTACAAACATGGAATCAATCCTATATTGAAGGCATTGAACAAGATAAATTGCTAACATGTTCAATGACCATATATGGTCATATGATTCATATAGTGTAATCAATTCACCATGCTGTGACTAGATCAACATACATTGTGATCAATATGCCTACAGTATATAGTAAAATAATCACCGTACATGTCTCCATTACCCTAGATATTACAGAAGTGTAATGTCATAATTCTCTTGCATGAATGCAATTCAGCGCTAACTCAGGCATAGCATCGAAAGCCGGTAATCGCTGCTTGCAGCTATATTTATTCTTATTCTTATTCTGCCGTTTTTTAAAACTCTTCTTCTCGAAGACGGGTTGCCCACTTGACTCAAGACTTTGTAGACATAATCTATATGCAATTCTCTAAAACGTCAAAGTTTCCAATTTTCGATATGTGACGTCATTCGGCCGCCATCTTGGATTAAAGGCGAAATTTACAATGCCGAATTGCACACCTTTCTGAGTGTCTGAGCGCTCCCAGTTTTTTATGGTAGCAGCAGTGGAAAAAGGGCTACAAATATCATCAAAAAAATCTTTAGCGGTCACGTGACTTTTTTTACTAGAATTTTCAGAAATTTTGTTTTGCAACTCATTTGCATATTTTTTGACTAATTCACTAACCCTGCATATATTTTGAAAGATCAAGTGCCATAGTATTTAATTTTCCAAACGGTTTCTCCAGGCGACAAGCCGTATTTCAGAAAATGATTTTAGAATGTTTTTTCACATTTTTTTATTGTACCATGCAAAGCATCATGGGAAAGGGGGGAGGGCCCTGTACATTCTGTTTGAAATATCTCAAGCACTATTGCAGATAGGTACATGCAACCAGTGCAATATTGAAGCTATGTGATAAGAGATGTGACTAACACATTAAATGACCATATATGGTCATATGACCTCATTAAATATGCAAGTCTCAAATATCTCAAGTACTATTCCATGTAGAAACATGGAACTAATGTTATATTGAAGGCAATGGACAAGAGAATTGACTAAAATATTTGTTGACCATATATGGTCATAGAACTCATTAAATATGCATGTCTCTAAATTCTCAAGCACTATTGCATATACAAACATGGGAATAGCCTTATATTGAAGGCAATGGACAAGAGAAATGGGTAAAATGTTCACTGACCATATATGGTCATAGAACTCATTAAATATGCATATCCCGAATATCTTAGACACTATTGCAAGTATAAACACGGAACCAATGCTATATTGAAGGCATTGGAAATAAATGGCTAAAATGTTCAATGACCATATATGGTCATAGAACTCATTAAATGTGCATATCACTAATATCTCAGGCACTATTGCAAGTACAAACATGGAATCAATCCTATATTGAAGGCATTGAACAAGATAAATTGCTAACATGTTCAATGACCATATATGGTCATATGATTCATATAGTGTAATCAATTCACCATGCTGTGACTAGATCAACATACATTGTGATCAATATGCCTACAGTATATAGTAAAATAATCACCGTACATGTCTCCATTACCCTAGATATTACAGAAGTGTAATGTCATAATTCTCTTGCATGAATGCAATTCAGCGCTAACTCAGGCATAGCATCGAAAGCCGGTAATCGCTGCTTGCAGCTATATTTATTCTTATTCTTATTCTGCCGTTTTTTAAAACTCTTCTTCTCGAAGACGGGTTGCCCACTTGACTCAAGACTTTGTAGACATAATCTATATGCAATTCTCTAAAACGTCAAAGTTTCCAATTTTCGATATGTGACGTCATTCGGCCGCCATCTTGGATTAAAGGCAAAATATTCAATGCCGAATTGCACACCTTTCTGAGGGTCTGAGCGCTCCCAGTTTTTTATGGTAGCAGCAGTGGAAAAAGGGCTACAAATATCATCAAAAAAATCTTTAGCGGTCACGTGACTTTTTTTACTAGAATTTTCAGAAATTTTGTTTTGCAACTCATTTGCATATTTTTTGACTAATTCACTAACCCTGCATATATTTTGAAAGATCAAGTGCCATAGTATTTAATTTTCCAAACGGTTTCTCCAGGCGACAAGCCGTATTTCAGAAAATGATTTTAGAATGTTTTTTCACATTTTTTTATTGTACCATGCAAAGCATCATGGGAAAGGGGGGAGGGCCCTGTACATTCTGTTTGAAATATCTCAAGCACTATTGCAGATAGGTACATGCAACCAGTGCAATATTGAAGCTATGTGATAAGAGATGTGACTAACACATTAAATGACCATATATGGTCATATGACCTCATTAAATATGCAAGTCTCAAATATCTCAAGTACTATTCCATGTAGAAACATGGAACTAATGTTATATTGAAGGCAATGGACAAGAGAATTGACTAAAATATTTGTTGACCATATATGGTCATAGAACTCATTAAATATGCATGTCTCTAAATTCTCAAGCACTATTGCATATACAAACATGGGAATAGCCTTATATTGAAGGCAATGGACAAGAGAAATGGGTAAAATGTTCACTGACCATATATGGTCATAGAACTCATTAAATATGCATATCCCGAATATCTTAGACACTATTGCAAGTATAAACACGGAACCAATGCTATATTGAAGGCATTGGAAATAAATGGCTAAAATGTTCAATGACCATATATGGTCATAGAACTCATTAAATGTGCATATCACTAATATCTCAGGCACTATTGCAAGTACAAACATGGAATCAATCCTATATTGAAGGCATTGAACAAGATAAATTGCTAACATGTTCAATGACCATATATGGTCATATGATTCATATAGTGTAATCAATTCACCATGCTGTGACTAGATCAACATACATTGTGATCAATATGCCTACAGTATATAGTAAAATAATCACCGTACATGTCTCCATTACCCTAGATATTACAGAAGTGTAATGTCATAATTCTCTTGCATGAATGCAATTCAGCGCTAACTCAGGCATAGCATCGAAAGCCGGTAATCGCTGCTTGCAGCTATATTTATTCTTATTCTTATTCTGCCGTTTTTTAAAACTCTTCTTCTCGAAGACGGGTTGCCCACTTGACTCAAGACTTTGTAGACATAATCTATATGCACGTCTCTAAAACGTCAAAGTTTCCAATTTTCGATATGTGACGTCATTCGGCCGCCATCTTGGATTAAAGGCAAAATATTCAATGCCGAATTGCACACCTTTCTGAGGGTCTGAACACTCCCAGTTTTTTATGGTAGCAGCAGTGGAAAAAGGGCTACAAATATCATCAAAAAAATCTTTAGCGGTCACGTGACTTTTTTTACTAGAATTTTCAGAAATTTTGTTTTGCAACTCATTTGCATATTTTTTGACTAATTCACTAACCCTGCATATATTTTGAAAGATCAAGTGCCATAGTATTTATTTTCCCAAACGGCTTCTCCAGGCGATGAGCCGTTTTTTAGATAATGATTTTAGAATGTTTTTTCACATTTTTTAAATGTACCATGCAAAGCATCATGGGAAAGGGGGGAGGGCCCTGTACATTCTGTTTGAAATATCTCAAGCACTATCACAGATATGTTCATGCAACCACTGCAATATTGAAGCAATGGGATAAGAGATGTAACTAACACATTGGATGACCATATATGGTCATGTGACCTCATTAAATATGCAAGTCTCTACTATCTCAAGTACTATTCCATGTACAAACATGGAACTAACGTTATATTGAAGGCAATGGACAAGATAATTTACTAAAATATTTGTTGACCATATATGGTCATAGAACTCATTAAATATGCATAACCCTAATATGTTAGGTGCTATTGCAAGTACAAACATAGAACCATTGCTATATTGAAGGCATTAGACAAGAGAAATAGCTAAAATGTTCAATGACCATATATGGTCATAGAACTCATTAAATATGCATATCCCTAATATCTTAGGCACTATTGCAAGTACAAACATGGAAACAACGCTATATTGAAGGCATTAGAAATAAGAAATGGCTAAAATGTTCAATGACTATATATGGTCATAGAACTCATTAAATATGCATATCTATAATATCTCGATCACTGTTGAAGTTAGAGATATGAAAATAAGGCCCTATTGAAGGCATTTCACAAAAGAAATGGCTAAAATGTTCAATGACCATATATGGTCACAGAACTCATTAAATATGCATAACCCTAATATGTTAGGTGCTATTGCAAGTACAAACATAGAACCATTGCTATATTGAAGGCATTAGACAAGAGAAATAGCTAAAATGTTCAATGACCATATATGGTCATAGAACTCATTAAATATGCATATCCCTAATATCTTAGGCACTATTGCAAGTACAAACATGGAACCAACGCTATATTGAAGGCATTGGAAATAAGAAATGGCTAAAATGTTCAATGACTATATATGGTCATAGAACTCATTAAATATGCATATCTATATAATCTCGATCACTGTTGAAGTTAGAAATATGAAAATAAGGCCCTATTGAAGGCTTTTCACAAAAGAAATGGCGAAAATGTTCAATGACCATATATGGTCATGGAACTCATTAAATGTGCATATTACTAATATCTCAGGCACTATTGCAAGTACAAACATGGAAACAATGCTATATTGAATGCATTGAACAAGATAAATTGCTAACATGTTCAATGACCATATATGGTCATATCATTCATATAGTGTAATCAATTTACCATGCTGTGACTAGATCAACATACAATGTGATCAATTTGCCTACAGTATATTGTAAACGGATCACAGTACATGTCTCCATTACCCTAGATATTACAGAAGTGTAATGTCATAACTCTCTTGCATGAATGCAATTCAGCGCTAACTCAGGCATAGCATCGAAAGCCGGTAAGCCGTTTTTTAAAACTCTTCTTCTCGAAGACGGGTTGTCCACTTGACACGAGACTTTGCAGACATAATCTATATGCAATTCTCTAAAACGTCAAAGTTTCAGATTTTCGATATGTGACGTCATTCGGCCGCCATCTTGGATTAAATGCGAAATTTTCAATGCCGAATTGCACACCTTTCTGAGAGTCTGAGTGCTCCCAGTTTTTTATGGTAGCAGCAGTGGAACAAGGGTTACAAATATCATCAAAAAAAAACTTTAGCGGTCACGTGACTTTTTTTACTAGAATTTTCAGAAATTTTGTTTTGCATCTCATTTGCATATTTTTTTACTAATTCACTAACCCTGCATATATTTTGAAAGATCAAGTGCCAAGGTATTTATTTTTCCAAACGGTTTCTCCAGGCGACGAGCCGTTTTTTAGAAAATGATTTTAGAATGTTTTTTCAATTTTTTTTAATTGTACCATGCAAAGCATCATGGGAAAGGGGGGAGGGCCCTGTACATTCTGTTTGAAATATCTCAAGCACTATCACAGATAGGTACATGCAACCAGTGCAATATTGAAGCTATGGGATCAGAGATGTGACTAAAACATTTAATTACAATATATGGTCATGTGACCTCATTAAATATGCAAGTCCCTAATATCTCAAGTACTGTTCCATGTACAAACATGGAACTAACCTTATATTGAAGACAATGGACAAGAGAATTGACCAAAATATTTGTTGACCATATATGGTCATAGAACTCATTAAATATGCATGTCTCTATATTCTCAAGCATTATTGAATATACAAACATGGCAATAGCGTTATATTGAAGGCAATGGACAAGAGAAATGAGTAAAATGTTCACTGACCATATATGGTCATAGAACTCATTAAATATGCATATCCCTAATATCTTAGGCACTATTGCAAGATAAATTGCTAACATGTTCAATGACCATATATGGTCATATAATTCATATAGTGTAATCAGTTGACCATACTGTGACTAGATCAACATACATTGTGATCAATTTGCCTACAGTATATAGTAAACGTTTCACAGTACATGTCTCCATTACCCTAGATATTACAGAAGTGTAATGTCATAACTCTCTTGCATGAATGCAATTCAGCGCTAACTCAGGCATAGCATCGAAAGCCGGTAATCGTACCTTGCAGCTATATTTATTATTATTATTCTTATTCTGCCGTTTTTTTAAAACTCTTCTTCTCGAAGACGGGTTGTCCACTTGACCTGATACTTTACAGACATAATCTATAGGCAATTCTCTAAAACGTCAAGGTTTCCGATTTTCGATATGTGACATCATTCGGCCGCCATCTTGGATTAAAGGCGAAATTTTCAATGCCGAATTGCACACCTTTCTGAGGGTCTGAGTGCTTCCATTTTTGTATGGTAGCAGCAGTGAGACAAAGGCTACAAATTTCATTAAAAAAAAACTTTAGCGGTCACGTGACTTTTTTTGCTAGAATTTTCGAAAATTTTGTTTTGCATCTCATTTGCATAATTTTTGACTAACCCATTAACCCTGTATAAGTTTGAAAGATCAAGTGCCATAGTATTTATTTTTCCAAACGGCTTCTCCAGGCGATGAGCCGTTTTTTAGAAAATGATTTTAGAATGTTTTTTCACATTTTTTTTATTGTACCATGCAAAGCATCATGGGAAAGGGAGAGGGCCCTGTACATTCTGTTTGAAATATCTCAAGCACTATCACAGATAGGTGCATGCAACCAGTGCAATATTGAAGCTATGAGATAAGAGATGTGACTAACACATTAAATGACCATATATGGTCATGTGACCTCATCAAATATGCAAGTCTCTAATATCTCAAGTACTATTCCATGTACAAACATGGAACTAACGTTATATTGAAGGCAATGGACAAGAGAAATAGCTAAAATGTTCAATGACCATATATGGTCATAGAACTCATTAAATATGCATATCCCTAATATCTTAGGCACTATTGCAAGATAAATTGCTAACGTTCAATGACCATATATGGTCATATAATTCATATAGTGTAATCAGTTCACCATACTGTGACTAGATCAACATACATTGTGATCAATTTGCCTACAGTATATAGTAAACGTTTCACAGTACATGTCTCCATTACCCTAGATATTACAGAAGTGTAATGTCATAACTGTTGCATGAATGCAAATCAGCACTAACGCAGGCATAGCATCGAAAGCCGGTAATCGCTGCTTGCAGCTATATTTTTTTTATTATTCTTATTCTGCCGTTTTTTAAAACTCTTCTTCTCGAAGACGGGTTGTCCACTTGAGACGAGACTTTGCAGACATAATCTATATGCAATTCTCTAAAACGTCAAAGTTTCAGATTTTCGATATGTGACGTCATTCGGCCGCCATCTTGGGTTAAAGGCGAAACTTTCAATGCCGAATTGCACACCTTTCTGAGGGTCTGAGTGCTTCCAGTTTTTTATGGTAGCAGCAGTGGGACAAGCGCTACAAATATCATCAAAAAAAACTTTAGCGGTCACGTGACTTTTTTTACTAGAATTTTCAGAAATTTTGTTTTGCATCTCATTTGCATAATTTTTTACTAATCCACTAATCCTGCGTACGTTTGAAAGATCAAGTGCCATAGTATTTATTTTTCCAAACGGCTTCTCCAGGCAATAAGCCGTTTTTTAGAACATGATTTAAGAATGTTTTTTCACATTTGTTTTGTACCCTGCAAAGCATCATGGGAAAGGGGGGAGGGCCCTGTACATTCTGTTTGAAATATCTCAAGCACTATCACAGATAGGTACATGCAACCAGTGCAATATTGAAGCTATGGGATAAGAGATGTAACTAACACATTGGATGACCATATATGGTCATGTGACCTCATTAAATATGCAAGTCTCTACTATCTCAAGTACTATTCCATGTACAAACATGGAACTAACGTTATATTGAAGGCAATGGACAATAGAATTGACCAAAATATTCGTTGACCATATATGGTCATAGAACTCATTAAATATGCATATCCCTAATATGTTAGGCGCTATTGCAAGTACAAACATAGAACCATTGCTATATTGAAGGCGTTGGACAAGAGAAATAGCTAAAATGTTCAATGACCATATATGGTCATATAACTCATTAAATATCCATATCCCTAATATCTTAGGCACTATTGCAAGTACAAACATGGAACCAATGCTATATTGAAGGCAATGGACAAGAGAAATGGGTAAAATGTTCACTGACCATATATGGTCATAGAACTCATTTAATATGCATATCTCTAATATCTTAGGCACTATTGCAAGTACAAACATGGAACCAATGCTATATTGAAGGCATTGGAAATAAGAAATGGCTAAAATGTTCAATGACTATATATGGTCATAGAACTCATTAAATATGCATATCTATAATATCTCGATCACTATTGAAGTTAGAGATATGAAAATAACGCCATATTGAAGGCATTTCACAAAAGAAATGGCTATAATGTTCAACGACCATATATGGTCATAGAACTCATTAAATGTGCATATTACTAATATCTCAGGCACTATTGCAAGTGCAAACATGGAGACAATGCTATATTGAAGGCATTGAACAATATAAATTGCTAACATGTTCAATGACCACATATGGGTATATAATTCATATAGTGTAATCATTTCACCATGCTGTGACTAGATCAACATGCATTGTGATCAATTTGCCTACAGTATATAGTAAACGGATCACAGTACATGTCTCCATTACCCTAGATATTACAGAAGTGTAATGTCTTAACTCTGTTGCATGAACGCAATTCAGCGCTAACTCAGGCATAGCATCGAAAGCCGGTAATCGCTGCTTGCAGCTATATTTATTAGGCTTTCGATGCATTTCAGCATCGAAAGCCTTTTGTTATTGTAATGTTTATTATTATTATTATTCTTATTCTGCCGTTTTTTTAAAACTCTTCTTCTCGAAGACAGGTTACCCATTTGACCTGTTACTTTACAGAGATAATCAATAGGCAATTCTCTAAAACGTCAAAGTTTCCGATTTTCGATATGTGACGTCATTCGGCAGCCATCTTGGATTAAAAAGCGAAATTTTCAATGCCGAATTGCACACCTTTCTGAGGGTCTGAGTGCTTCCAGTTTTTTATGGTAGCAGTAGTGGGACAAAGGCTACAAATTCCATTAAAAAAAATATTAGCGGTCACGTGACTTTTTTTGCTAGAATTTTCGAAAATTTTGTTTAGTATCTCATTTGCATAATTGTTGACTAATCCACAAACCCTGTATAAGTTTGAAAGATCAAGTGCCATAGTATTTATTTTTCCGAACGGCTTCTCCAGGCGATGAGCCGTTTTTTAGAAAATGATTTTAGAATGTTTTTTCACATTTTTTTTATTGTACCATGCAAAGCATCATGGGAAAGGGGGGGGGGCCCTCTACATTCTGTTTGAAATATCTCAAGCACTATCACAGATAGGTACATGCAACCAGTGCAATATTGAAGCTATGGAATAAGTGATGTGACTAACACATTAAATGACCATATATGGTCATGTGACCTCATTAAATATGCAAATCTCTAATATCTCAAGTACTATTCCATGTACAAACATGGAACTAACGTTATATTGAAGGCAATGGACAAGAGAATTGACCAAAATATTCGTTGACCATATATGGTCATAGAACTCATTAAATATGCATATCCCTAATATGTTAGGCGCTATTGCAAGTACAAACATAGAACCATTGCTATATTGAAGGCATTGGACAAGAGAAATAGCGAAAATGTTCAATGACCATATATGGTCATATAACTCATTAAATATGCATATCCCTAATATCTTAGGCACTATTGCAAGTACAAACATGGAACCAATGCTATATTAATGGCATTGGAAAATAGAAATAGCTAAAATGTTCAATGACCATATATGGTCATAGAACTCATTAAATATGCATATCCCTAATAACTTAGGTACTGTTGCAAGTACAAACATGGAACCAATGCTATATTGAAGGCATTGGAAATAAGAAATGGCTAAAATGTTCAATGACTATATATGGTCATAGAACTCATTAAATATGCATATTACTAATATCTCATGCAGTATTGCAAGTACAAACACGGAGACAATGCTATATTGAAGGCATTGAGCAAGATAAATTGCTAACATGTTCAATGACCATATATGGTCATATAATTCATATAGTGTAATCAGTTCACCATGCTGTGACTAAATCAACATACATTGTGATTAATTTGCCTACAGTATATAGTAAACGGATCACAGTACATGTCTCCATTACCCTAGATATTACAGAAGTGTAATGTCATAACACTGTTGCATGAATGCAATTCAGCGCTAACTCAGGCATAGTATCGAAAGCCGGTAATCGCTGCTTGCAGCTATATTTCTTATTCTTATTCTTATTCTGCCGTTTTTTAAAACTCTTCTTCTCGAAGACGAGTTTCCCACTTGACCTGATACTTTACAGACACAATCTATATGCAATTCTCTAAAACGTCAAAGTTTCCGATTTTCGATATGTGACGTCATTCGGCCGCCATCTTGGATTAAATGCGAAATTTTCAATGCCGAATTGCACACCTTTCTGAGAGTCTGAGTGCTCCCAGTTTTTTATGGTAGCAGCAGTGGAACAAGGGTTACAAATATCACCAAAAAAAAACTTTAGCGGTCACGTGACTTTTTTTACTAGAATTTTCAGAAATTTTGTTTTGCATCTCATTTGCATATTTTTTGACTAATTCACTAACCCTGCATATATTTTGAAAGATCAAGTGCCAAGGTATTTATTTTTCCAAACGGTTTCTCCAGGCGACGAGCCGTTTTTTAGAAAATGATTTTAGAATGTTTTTTCAATTTTTTTAAATTGTACCATGCAAAGCATCATGGGAAAGGGGGGAGGGCCCTGTACATTCTGTTTGAAATATCTCAAGCACTATCACAGATAGGTACATGCAACCAGTGCAATATTGAAGCTATGGGATCAGAGATGTGACTAACACATTCAATTACAATATATGGTCATGTGACCTCATTAAATATGCAAGTCCCTAATATCTCAAGTACTATTCCATGTACAAACATGGAACTAACCTTATATTGAAGACAATGGACAAGAGAATTGACCAAAATATTTGTTGACCGTATATGGTCATAGAACTCATTAAATATGCATGTCTCTATATTCTCAAGCATTATTGCATATACAAACATGGGAATAGCGTTATATTTAAGGCAATGGACAAGAGAAATGAGTAAAATGTTCACTGAACATATATGGTCATATAACTCATTAAATATGCATATCCCTAATATCTTAGGTACTATTGCAAGTATAAACACGGAACCAATGTTATATTGAAGGCATTGGAAATAAGAAATGACTAAAATGTTCAATGAATATATATGGTCATAGAACTCATTAAATATGCATACATATAATATCTCGATCACCATTGAAGTTAGAGAAATGAAAATAACGCCATATTGAATGCATTGTACAAGAGAAATGGCGAAAATGTTCAATGACCATATATGGTCATAGAACTCATTAAATGTGCATATTACTAATATCTCAGGCACTATTGCAAGTACAAACATGGAATCAATCCTATATTGAAGGCATTGAACAAGATAAATTGCTAACATGTTCAATGACCATGTATGGTCATATCATTCATATAGTGTAATCAATTCACCATGCTGTGACTAGATCAACATACATTGTGATCAATTTACCTACAGTATATAGTAAAAGAATCAGCATACATGTCTCCATTACCCTAGATATTACAGAAGTGTAATGTCATAACTCTCTTGCATGAATGCAATTCAGCACTAACTCAGGCATAGCATCGAAAGCCGGTAATCGCTGCTTGCAGCTATATTTAGGCTTTCGATGCTTTTCCGCATTGAAAGCCTTTTGTAATTGTAAAGTTTATTATTATTAGGCTTTCGATGCATTTCAGCATCGAAAGTCTTTTGTTATTGTAATGTTTATTATTCTTATTCTTTTTCTGCCGTTTTTTTAAAACTCTTCTTCTCGAAGATGGGTTGCCCACTTGACTCGAGACTTTGCAGACACAATCTATATGCAATTCTCTAAAACGTCAAGGTTTCCGATTTTCGATATGTGACGTCATTCGGCCGCCATCTTGGATTAAAGGCGAAATTTTCAATGCCGAATTGCACACCTTTCTGAGGGTCTGAGTGCTTCCAGTTTTTTATGGTAGCAGCAGTGGAACAAGGGCTACAAATAGCATCAAAAAAATCTTTAGCGGTCACGTGACTTTTTTTACTAGAATTTTCAAAATTTTTGTTTTGCATCTCATTTGCATATTTTTTGACTAATTCACTAACCCATCATACATTTTGAAAGATCAAGTGCCATAGTATTTATTTTTCCAAACGGATTCTCCAGGCGATGAGCCGTTTTTTAGATGATTTTAGAATGTTTTTTCACATTTTTTAAATGTACCATGCAAAGCATCATGGGAAAGGGGGGAGGGCCCTGTACATTCTGTTTGAAATATCTCAAGCACTATCACAGATATGTACATGCAACCAGTGCAATATTGAAGCAATGGGATAAGAGATGTAACTAACACATTGGATGACCATATATGGTCATGTGACCTCATTAAATATGCAAGTCTCTACTATCTCAAGTACTATTCCATGTACAAACATGGAACTAACGTTATATTGAAGGCAATGGACAAGAGAATTTACTAAAATATTTGTTGACCATATATGGTCATAGAACTCATTAAATATGCATATCCCTAATATGTTAGGCGCTATTGCAAGTACAAACATAGAACCAATGCTATATTGAAGGCATTGGACAAGATAAATTGCTAACATATTCAATGACCATATATGGTCATAGAACTCATTAAATATGCATATCCCTAATATCTTAGGCACTATTGCAAGTACAAACATGGAACCAATGCTATATTGAAGGCATTGGAAATAAGAAATGGCTAAAATGTCCAATGACTATATATGGTCATAGAAGTCATTAAATATGCATATCTATAATATCTCGATCACTGTTGAAGTTAGAGATATGAAAATAACGCCGTATTGAAGGCATTTCACAAAAGAAATGGCTAAAATGTTCAATGACCATATATGGTCATAGAACTCATTAAATGTGCATATTACTAATATCTCGGGCACTATTGCAAATACAAACATGGAGACAATGCTATATTGAAGGCATTGAACAAGATAAATTGCATGTCTCCATTACCCTAGATATTACAGAAGTGTAATGTCATAACTGTTGCATGAATGCAAATCAGCGCTAACGCAGGCATAGCATCGAAAGCCGGTAATCGCTGCTTGCAGCTATATTTGCCTTTTGTATTTCTAACTGTGATATTGGTTGGTCAAGATTAGTTGATTTGAGAATATTAGTTTCTAAGTCTTTTTTGATATTTGGGTCTATTTCATTTGTAACCGTGTTTTCATTCAGATTTGTAAAGTGTTGGAACATTTTTGCACTTTCAACATGGTCACACTTGTTGTCGGCTTGGTTTTTTTTTAGTTCTTTCATGAGACGCCAATATTCATTTGCTTTCACATTACTCAGATTCTCAAGTTTACTTAAAATATTACTTTTAAATTCTCTTTGTTTCTTTCTTACCAAGTTTTTGACTCCCATGTGCGAAGCACAAAATGGGAGTCTTTGCAGTTAGTGTGTCTGTATGTGTGTGTGTGTGTATGTGTGTATGTGTGTCCGACTGTTCCACTGCTATCTCAAGAACCATACATCGGTTTTTGATGAAACTTGGTGCATAGATGCTCTGGGCCAATGCGCAGATTTGATTAGATTTTGGTAAAATTCCATGCTCGTTAATTACCTAATTTGCATGATAATTAGCTAATTTTTAGCTGTTCTATGACTGTTCCACTGATATCTAAAGAACCACTCATTGGATTTTGATGAAACTTGGTACATAGATGTCTGAACATATACGCAGATTTGATTAGGTTTTGGTAAAAATCTATGCTCGTTAATTACCTAATTTGCATGATAATTAGCTAATTTTTAGCTGCTCTATGACTGTTCCACTGATATCTAAAGAACCACTCATTGGATTTTGATGAAACTTGGTACATAGATGCTCTGAACAAATGCTAGGTTTTGATTAGTTTTTGGTAATAATCCGTGGATACTAATTACCTAATTTGCATAATGATTAGTCAATTTTCGGTTTTTCCACTGATACATGTATCTCAAGTACTAATCATCACATTTCAATGAAACTTGGTACATAGATGTCATATGACACTGCACAGACCTGATAATTTTTATGGTAATATCAGTACATATAATTACCTAATTTACATAATTAATTATTTTTCAGCTTTTGATATAAGTAGTGAGCAATACATTTCAATGAAACTTGGTACTTACATACTCAAGGACTATGCAGAGATTGATTGTTTCAGATAAATATTTGTGCATATTAATCACCTAATTTGCATAATTAGTTAATTTTCAGCTTTTCCACGGGTATCTCAAGTACTAATCATCGTATTTCAATGAAACTTGGTACATAGATCCTTTAGGACTATGCAGAGACCTGATTAGTTTCAGGGTAAATAATTGTGCATATTAATTACCTAATTTGCATAATTAATTTTCAGCTTTTCTACTGATATCTAAAGTACTAATCATCACATTTCAATGAATCTAGAATTATGCAGAGACCCAATTAGTTTTTGGTAAATATTTGTGCATATTAATTACCTAATTTGCATAATTAACCAATTTCCAACTTTCACACTGATATCTCAGGTACTAATCATCACATATTAATGAATGTTTATACATGGATGCTGTAGGACAATAGACAGACCTGGATAATTGTGGGTTAAAATCTGTACATATTAATTACCCAATTTGCATAATTAACCAATTTTAAGCTTTCACACTGATATCTAAAGTACTAATTTCCATTTTAATGAAACATAGTACAAAGATGCTCTAGGACAATGTACAAACCTAATTAGTTTGGGGTAAAACTCTGTTCATATTATTTCCCTAATTAGCATAATAATTCATAATTTTTTGGTTCTAATCACATTTCAATTAAACTTGGTACATAGAGTTTTTGTTACATTGCGCAGACCTCATTAGTTTTACAATCAAATCTGTTCATGTTAATTTTCTGATTTGCATAATTAGTTTTCAGCTAAGTAATTTCAAATTATATTTAATGTGTCTCCAATACTCTCAGCACATGGGAGTTCTTTCTAAGCTTTCTTTGATTATACTTTTTTTCAGGCTATAGCATTCAAGTCTCAGTTGTTTATTGTATGGCTCCTTACTTAGCTTGTTTGATAGTTTGTATACATCATTTTTCATGGTGAAAAGATCCTTTGTGTACCATTTAGAATTTTTATTTTTTTGTTTCTTTTTTGTATTAGTTTTACTTTTCCATTTTTTCTTTAAACTTTTACCAGCTGCCTCTAAATATATATTTGACAACATAGCACCAGCAGTATCAATTGACTGCTTTGAAAGATTAATTATTTCTTTGTTAAATTTATTTCTAAGTGATAAAGAATCTTTACTTTGTAAAGCATTATAAAAGTTATAGTGCGAGTCCCCATCCCATAAATAAGAAATATTTGATTGCTGACTGTTGTCATTAGAATGTGATACTATGTTGTTAGATATTGCATTAGTATCCAGTCTAAAAGAGATAGGATAGGGTCAGATTTAAAGGATGGATACAAAACTGGCTTATTTTGTTGTAAATAGCATGACTAACAATAGTGTAGTCCACTGTGCTGCTGCCTCTACTCTGATGGCATGTATACCTTCCTATAATGTCTCCCATGCAGCGACCATTAAGAATTACTATGTCTGAAGAGATACATAGGTCTAGCAGTAAATCACCATATTGGTTTTTTACTGCTAGATCTTGGGAGTTTCTTTTTTTTGAATGTATAATTTGGCTCTGATGAGTGGTAATCTATGTTATTATAAATAGCCACATCTTGTTCCATCTTAGTACGTACATTGAAATCACCTGTAAGAATTATAGAGCCAAATTTTGCATATTTTGTGACATTCTTTTCTAAAAGTTGGTAGAGATTAGTATCTTTCCAACTGAAAATACTAGAGGTTTGAGGGCTCATGTAGATCGTGCATAGGAAAACATCTTTTTCTAAGTCAAATACCCTTTTATCAAGGCATATACAAATAAAATCCTTGCAACTACTTTCCATTTGTTTTATACCATGTTTGTATATATTTTTGTAGTATAAGACTACGCCGCCAGAGTGTGAGCGAGCATTTTTATGTTTTGTTGATCTGAATGAGTGAAAGTAGTTGTAGTTTGGGATATCTAATTTGGAATGAATGTTAGTTTTTGTTTCTACTAAACTTATAAAATCAAAAGTGTTAATGCTATCTATAAAACTACTATCACTAATTTTATGTTCTAAACTACCATAGATGTTCCACGTAATAAATTTGAACGTGGATCTACCCACTGATTGTAGGTTATCATTAAAAATACCTCATACTAGGTCTTCATGTTTCTGCTGCATAATGGTTTAAGATTGTTTATCTATTCAAAAAATTCATTATGCCTGAAAATAGTTCTTCCATCTTTGTCAAATGTTCCATATTGTTGCTGTTATCAAATTTCTGGTAATGTCTGTATCTGTTGTTACTACCGGTATATGGCTTTTTATGATGATTATATTTCATAATCTTTTGTGAGCTCTAATTTTTATTTTGGTTGTTGTTGTTGTTGATCTGTGAGGTTATAACTCTGTACACATGTCGTTTGATGTTTGCGACTAATGCTGCTGTACCCTTGGAGTTTGGATGGACATTATCCTCAAACAGAAGTGACTTAACCTGGTTTCCTTTATCCTGGAAGTTGTTGTGTATGTAGCAGACATTGGGTATATTCAGGCTTGTTTCTTGTAGTGCAGAATTGAATTTGGTGCTGGCAAGGTTGAAGGAATGGTTGTTTTGTCTGGGTAAGATGCTGGATATGAAGATTTTGCTCTTTGGGTAAGCATTGCATGTTGTTTCAAGGAGTTCTTCGTATTTTTTGTGAAATGTTAAAAGCAAAGTTCCACTATCAATGTTATTTGATCCAATGTGTAGGATTATATTTTTGGGATCTTTGAGGCTGGAATTTTTTATGTAAGTAGTAACTTCATCTATTCCTTTTCCATGTAGTGTTTTAACATATGTTTTCCTGGCAGTTGAGAACTTGTGTGAGTCTATGTGTTTGATTGTGGAGTCTCCCATAATTAAAGTGTTGTAGCTACCTTTACTATGGCTTGTATCGGTTTGTACTTTGTAGTTGGTCTCAACTCGGCTACCATAACTTGTAGATTTAGTGGTGTCAGAGCTTGTTGACGGTCTTGGTGTTGGCTTAGTGTTGGCTATATGATGGCTATATGTCTCAGTTGCCTTGGTGGTTGACTTTTGCATATCTGAGGTATTTTTGTCCAAGACTTTATAATGGTTATCAACTGGTACGTTGGGTATAACACAGTCTGCGGCAGAATTTGTATTTTCGAGTTGTTCATTATTTGATTTATTGTTTACTGGAATCTCAAGTTCAGTTGTTTGTGTAGATGCACAGACTTTTGTTGGTTTTGGTGTTATCAGTACTAATGAAGTTTTAATTTCTTTTAGAACTTCAAGGATGTTGGTCTGTGTTTCTTCTATTTTCATGATGCCTTTCTTAACTTGTGCTATTTCTTTGTTAGATTGCATTGCGACTGTATTTACTTTACCAATTGATCCCCTTACTTCAGTAAATTCTTTCTGGTAATTAGCAGTAATCTAATCCTGAAAATTTGCTATTTTGTCCATTTTGTCCTGTTGTACTTTGTCTATTTTGTTTGACAAATTCACGTAACTTGTCTTTATGTCTTCAATTGTCTCCAGGAAACTTGTCTCTTTTTGTCTTAAAGTTGACTTGGAGTGTGATCGACCAGTAGTTGGCGTTTTTCGTGTTAGTGACTCGGGGGACTCGTCGATGTTGACGCAATCATAGCCATAATCTGTTTTTATTGTTGGCGACTGTACATTTGAACGATCAATCCCTACTGTTTCTTTCTCGACTTTGGGCGACTGTAAATCCACACAAGTACAATTATCTTTGGCTACTTCTTCCGCGACACTAGGAAATATGTCTATTTCTTCCACGTAAGTCTGTTTTGATGGAGATGACGCGGCGTTTTGTTTACAGTGTCCACCATCTTGGATTTCGTGATCGTTATCTGATTCACTAAACGTGACTTTTCTTTCTGTGATTGACGCTTCTACTGCTGATTTTAAGACACGATACTTGTGTTCTGCCCATTTTTGTATGTACCTGCCTTGGATATATATTACGCCTGATAAACTATAAAAGCAAACTGTAACTTGCTTACTACTGTGTTCGGCATCGTTGTGGAGGTCAATCCATTTCATCTGAATTCCACCAGAGACATTGAACCATTTTACTTCAATCTTGTTCTTTTCTTGGAAGGTCTCATCGTATTTTCGTTTGGCTACTTCTATCCATGATTTCATTCTTTCTGGAGTGGTCCTGTAGCAGATGTCATTTATTTCTTGATGTTTACCTTTATCTCTTCAGTGTATAACACTGTCGGTCTCGTCAGGGCGAAGATCTTTTCCCTTTCGTTGCAGTGTCTGTATCTGTGACAATATTTCATTGCTGTTGTTAGAGTAACATTCCTTGTTCAGATTAGAATCTGATTCGTAGATAAAATCCCCATATTTTGTTGAACGGGTTGTTCGTTTTGGATTGTTGTATTCCTGGATAAGCTCAGTTTCTTTGTTCTCGGCAGCCATCTTGTTGTTATGGACGCGTGTAGTTTTACGTAGCCGGAAACTGTTGATAATTTCACTGTAATGGATTTTCCGCTTATTGAAAGTATTTCTGCTGATGATATACTCCTTTATAAGAATAGTTTGAATGTTTTTAGACCTGTATCGGTATTTTTTGTGCCAAAACTAGCTATTCATGACGGAGTAGTGAACACACGTGACTAGTATGTTTTTGTTAATAATATATCTGGTATATATCAGGTGACAAAATCAGATTAGTACTTGAGTAAGTGTGAACAGCAGTGATTAACGCAAGCTAGCTCCTCCCCTTCTTTGAACACTCAGCCACCTCCCCCACACCTAAATGGTATAGTCCGGCACGCAAGTTATTGGCAATTCAATTGACCATGTCCGTTTCGGATTCGGGTTGCGTCAATGCATAACAATTTCTTGATTACAACGAGGCTATGACTTGAGTATCTACATCTCGATATGTGTATCCTCTCCCAAGGTGTAGCCTGCGCCCATATGGACTACTACACCCAAGGCAGTGACATAATAATATCCAGTCGAATTAAATTAAATTTTGGGTAACCTATAGTAACTACAATCACTGTCCGTCCTTTGGAACTCGCATAGATAAGTCCGTCAAGGAAATCGGCCATAGTACGTGATCTATAAACGGGAGTGAAAGAAGTGTGAAAATGGCACTCAATGAGAATGAATAGAATAAGCATGCATTTATTCACAGTTTGGCTACTTCCCTTTTCTTAATAAAAGCCTCAGTAATTATTGGAACTAAGATTGTTATTATAGTAGCAGTGACAGTACTCGATGACACCATGCGTTTGTATGTCACATACAGTATACATAAATTCTTAAGTGTACACAACCGATTAAATTAAAAAAATCGACGGCAATTCCCGTCGTCTGAGCGTTCCCGCCACTTAACGTTGAAGTTTGCACAGTAAATATTTATGCTTCATATATCTATCAAAATTTGACTGTAGTTAATGAATCGTGTGTGGTGCATACAATAATATTCCAATATAGGAATAAAAGCGGGTAAATTTATAGTTACAAGAACTTTAACCTTATGTAATTCTCAGATAACCAGTCTAGTGTGGATCCCAGTATATCGGACACCATATCTAGCGATCGTCTCAACATGACATGTGGAGAGAATCATAGGAAAATAATCAGATTACGTTCCCGTTGCAAATTGAATAACCAGGAAAATTTTAGTAGAACTTCGCAACTTGTTTCTTTTCTTGTCGTAAAAACTTGTTAACTGATTATTGGATTTTAAAGAAGTGCCCTGAATGCGTTTCCGTTTTAACTGCATGATTCAACCAGGCAGCTGTGATCTCATTAATTCAGACTCAGACCACTAAAGAATTCAGCCAAGTAAATTTGACAATCCTAAAACCTTTATAATAGACGTCTAAGTTCTCCACAACTTTAAAAAATACAGTGTTCAGGAAATGAGTAAGGGTCCAAAATGTTGTATACAAAAGCGTTTCACAGCTTAATATTATGTGTATACAACCAACAGGGCAGTCTCGTATTCAACTCTGAATACAACAGAGATTATACAGAGTTAGATAACCAAGGTCATGTAATTCACTGTTTGTAAATCAGTGGACAAATATACAGAAATTAGCATATCAATAGGTAACCTACAAGGGGGCGCTATTTTAGGAAAGGTTTTTTGACCGAGTAGGATACCGTCGGCCAATACGCAATGAACCTAGGAGACAAACGCCTGAGCATGGCGCGAAGAACCTAGAACACTTTCCCGGGGTATTTGAAACCAAAATTGTCATCTAACTGTAAGCCCGTCGCTGATTGGCTGCTGAGCTGGAATGTCAATTCTTGGTTTCAAATACCCCAGAAAAGTGTTAATTCTAGGTTCTTCGCGTAATTAGGTGTTCGTATGCAAGGGATTTTTCCACACAGGAACGCCGAATTCGGCCGAATTTTGTTATCTGTTGGCTTAATATAACCCCAACGGATCGTAATTTGTTAAAGATTGGTAATTTTCACCAGATTTGTAGGAATCTGAAAAACGTGTTTCACAACTTGTCTCTTATTTTTGGTTTGTGTTGGCACAGACCTGGTTTGTAAAGACATGGCCCCTGAGCTTGATGCAATTCAAGGATTCACACCTTTTTGAGTTAACCAATCAGTTTGCATTAATTTTGACCACTCACAGGACTCCTGTTTTAGCCAATCAATGTAATTCTATTAGCCAATCAGTGCTATCTTGCATAGCGTCTCTCCTTTTTTTAGCCCATTCATAAATGTGTTATTCATTCTTTGATGCAACTCGTTTGCGTGAATGTTCTTGTCGGCTAATATATTCTACTTTTCGTGTAACTTCAACTTTATTTACATCACAATTCGTTACTGTGATCGACACAAGCTAGAGACTATTCAGTTTTGCGTGAACGGTTGTGAAACCGGTTAGCTTATACAATTACTTGGACTAATTGCTTGCGGGAGCGTGAACAAAGAAAGTTTTACAACTTCGTGACCCAGCCTTTGTTCCGTGTCTAATTGACTGTAAGTGACAATCTACTTTCTAAATATTTCGCTATGGCGCCAAGAGGAAAAGGGAGACCTCGCATTACACCGAATACTCCACCGACAACGCGATCGAGCACCCGTGCGTCGACCAACAACAGTACAAGCTCTACACTAGACGATCTAGCGGTTCAACAACAACGGGATAACAAAAAAGTTTGATTTAGATGAAAGCAATATTGTTAGTCCTTTAATAGCTTTTAATGAGATCATTTATAATGCAGCTGACAAATCTTTGAAATTTATTAGAATTAAGTGCAAAAGAAGCAATAGGAATAATAAGAGAAGGGTTAAACAAAAATGGTTTGACAATGATTTTGAGATTGTACGTAAAAAACTTAAAGATATTTCAAGGCAAGTGGACAAATTCCCATTTGACCCACACCTTAGAATGAAAAGAATGGGGCTGAATAAGCAATACAAGAAACTCATAAAAAATAGAAAAAATCAGTTTAAAGAAAAATTGCTTCAAAAGTTAGTTGACATGGAAACTTATAATCTTTCAGGTTTTTGGGACATCATAAAAGAAATTAATGATTTCACCAACCCTGGCAACAAAAAACAAGCCCCTTCAATTTCACCAACAGAGTGGACAAATCATTTTTCATCCCTATATAATAATAATAATGAATTTATTGCATCCTTAGAAATAATTTCCATTGGTTGAACAGCAATAAAATGTTAGTAATAAAGTACAATACGTATAAAATTAAAGTAAAAGTAAAATGTCAGTTATTGATATTTCTGATTTCAAATATTTTGTATAAGTATTCACCAACTTGTCTTATTAGTACGTCTTCTCTTGAACTCATAATATATTTAAATATCTGGTTATCACTTTTCAATTCTTCTGGAATACTGATATTATTAAATAGCTTTTGTCTTTCTGTTTGGTACCTAAGACATTCCATGAAGAAATGTTCTTCATTTTCAATTTTGATCTGGGAACATTGCTTACAGATTCTGTCTTCTAAAGGTATTTTGGGTTGGGTATGTCTACCCTTCTCAATTTCTAATACATGACTGCTAATTCTGAAACGAGTTAATAAGATTTTATGTTTCAGATTACATAAGAGCAAATATGGTTCAAAAGTGTATGAGTCTTTAAACTTTATATACGTTCTCAGTTTTCTATTATCATTTGTCACACTCAACTTCCAGAACTCTACATACCTTTGTTGGATGTTGTTTCGTATGTTTTTAATTTTACTGTGTGGTAATTTTTGAGGTATGACAGACGAGGACAAGTTTGTAATATTTTCGGAGACCATGTTTTTTACTGATGTAAACCAATTTAAATTTTGTTGTTTTTGTTCTTCAAAGGCTTGTTTTGTAATATTACTGTCTGGTAAGGCACTAATACGATACCAGTATTTAATAAGATTTTCCTGAATATCTATAAGTAATGGGAATTTACCAAGTTCAGCTCTGCATGCTGCATTTGACGAGAATTTACTCACACCTAGTATTTGTTTGCAGATTTTCAAATGTAACTGTTCAATTGGTGTTTTGTCCCATCTATTATTGTCTAGTATGTCATGTCCCCAAGTTGTTGATCCATATAACAAAATTGGTTTAATACATATCTGAAAAAGGTGCATAAATGTTCTACAGTCAGTCTCTCTTGGCATTGCTTTCAACAGTGCATACATTGCTCTAGTAGCTTTGTTTGTTAAACATTGTCTTGTTTCTTGGAACTTTCCATTTGATTGTAAAGTTATACCTAAATAAATATAAGAATTGACACAACTTATATTTTGTTCTTGGAATTGAAATAACTCTCTCTTTCTCATTGTTCCCTTTTTGAAAATCATAACTTTGGTTTTATTAAGATTTACCTGGAGTTTCCATTTGTGGCAGTATTCAGATAGTTTATTTAATGCATTTTGCAAACCTAATTGTGTTGTTGAAATCAATACTAGGTCATCTGCATAAAATAGAGAGTTAATTTTATAATTAATGTCAGTAATGGACAGTCAAGGTCAGATATTGAGTTAAAAGTAAATAGCTATATACAAAACACTGATTTGACTTCCACAGATAACCCAATGCTAGATAAAGAAATTAGTAAAGAAGAAGTTATTCATGCTATCAAAAAGACAAAAGTGGGGAAATCATCTGGTCCTGACTCTATTATTAATGAGATGTTTAAGAGTTGTACTCCCACATTATTATTATGCATGTTAAAACTTTTCAACCAAATATTGTCAAGTGGAAGCTACCCTACACTGAGTGGAACACAAGCTATCTAGTACCCATCCATAAAGCAGGGGACATTTCAGATGTAAATAATTATAGGGGCATTGCCCTCTCAAACTGTATTTCAAAAATATTTAATTCGATCATGAACAACAGGTTAAAAAGTTTTCTTGAAAGTACGAAATTCTTTCAAAATAATCAGTTTGGATTTCGTGAAAATCATCGTACAACAGATAACATTTTCATTCTAAAATCACTGATCAATAAGTATATAAATCAGGCAAGTAAATCTTCATATTTATTTGCTTGTTTTATTGAGCTGCGTAAAGCATTCGATAGTGTTTGGAGAAATGGTCTGTTATATAAGTTATCCAAAGCTGGTGTAACAGGAAAGTGTTTCCATTTGATTAAGACTATGTATTTAGACACCAGATATGCAATTAAAACAAATCAAGGCCGCACTGATTCCTTTTTATCTAGTAGTGGAGTAAAACAAAGGTGTAATTTGAGTCCCCTTCTATTCAATGTCTTCATTAATGACTTATCGGATAGTGTTAATTCAAACCTGTTAAGTCTAAGGAACTCAGATTTAAACAGTCTGCTTTTTGCTGATGACATAGTATTGTTATCAGATTCAAGCAAAGGGCTTCAAAATAACCTAGACAAACTCAGTACGTACATGTATTGTGAGATGTGGAAATTAAATGTAAATATTAATATTAAAGACAAAAATAATTATTTTTAATAAAAGGGGGAGAACTCTTGACAATGTTTTCTATTTTGGTGATCAGGAAATTCAAATAGTACCTTCATATACTTATCTGGGAATTACATTTCAAAGCAGTGGAAATTTCACAATAGCGATAGACTGCTTAGCTAAAAAATCATTACGTGCATTGGGTGCACTTAGACAAACTTTAAATTTAGGGAATCACACTGTTTCCCCCAAAAATGCCATACATGTACATCTTTTTAAAAGTACAGTGTTACCAATTATCATGTATGGGTCAGAAGTATGGGGTGCTTTCACTTTTAAACTGTACAAAACAAAACAAAATAGTATTATTACTAATGAAGCATTCATTGAAAAATTGTTTAGTGACAAAACCCAATTTGAACAGCTTCACATCAAATTCTGTAAGAAGGTCTTGGGTGTACATAAGAAAGCAAGCAATAATGCTGTCAGAGCAGAGTTGGGATGCTACCCTATTATTATTGAACTCTGCACACATATGCTGAAATTCTAGAAAAGACTTAAGAATTATAAATGGAATGAATTGGTGTGTTCTGCTTTCAACCAAGAAAAAAATAGTACTGGTAATACTTGGACAGCATTTATTAATAAACTGCTTGAAATTACTGAAACTAGTGTAACTGGGATTGATATTTCAAATTTTAAAACAAAGTTAAAACAATTGTATATAGAAAAAATGTGGTTGCAAAGTCTACAAAAACCAGAAAATAACAAATTACGAACATACAACAAAATAAAATTAGCATTCAAATTTGAGCCATACCTGGATCTTATGAAAAATATAAAACATCGAACCAGCTTAACTAGATTTAGAATTTCAGCTCATTCACTTCCAATTGAAAAGTTGAGATATCAAGGAATACTTCTAGAAGAAAGAATTTGTACACTATGTGATCTAGGGGCTGTTGGCAGTGAAACTCATGCATTCATGGACTGTGGAAATATTGAAATTAAGAATAGTCGTTTAGAATTTTTAAATATGGTTTCGGTTTATGATGAAAAAATTCAAGAATTATCCAAGGATAACTTACTTAAAAAATTATTTACCTCAAATGATAGTTTCATTGTTAACAGTCTCGGAAAAATTGGTTAATCAAATTATAATGTCTAACAATATCTAAATTTTACTTTTGTTTCTTATTACATGTACTACTAATATTTTATATTTCTTTGCTTACTTATTGTTTTATTTGTTATTGATGTTTGTTACTTGTTGTTGTATGTTTATTGACCATTGATAATGTAATTCAATGCATTATTTCGTGCCAAATAAAATATACTATACTATACTATACTACTACCAATATCCAATACGGCGACCGACACTGTCAATCCAGTAACTACCATACAGACTACTAGTACATCGCCTCAAAACTGCTGTCACTGCTGACATGTTTTTAAGTCTACAATTGTCCATAGCCGACTTAGCTAGAAGTGTCGCAACACAAGGTCAACAGATTGCAAACCTAACAGCGTCCACAGCAACACAAGCACCAGTAGCAGTGACGTCACATGCACCAACATCATCGCCATCAGTAGCAGTGACGTCACCAGCAGCTCCCACAGGAACGACACGCAGACAACAACCGAGCGGTGGTTTTGAAAATGACTTGCTTCATACCCCTGGTGTTTACTCAGAGAATCTACCCTACGTTGAGTTAGTCTCACAGGCCGTACGACGAGATATTATCCAAGGTAAGGATATTAATTTAGCATGCTTGCTAATTCCTGGATACAGCAGTAACGATACACAATGTCATGTTGTCATCGGCGATGATACCTTCACCTTAAGACCAGCACACGATAATAGACTTTCCCGATCATTGACAATCTCCTAGTTTATTCTGGCTTTCTCAATTTACAAGAACATAATGTGCTCTGTCTATAAAGATCGACGCCCCGAATTGGACGCGTATGAGCGGGATATTGTTGAAATGAACTCGCGTTTCAAAGGTTATGCTTTTTACCAGTACCACCGGGCGTTCTCTGCTAGATCTGCTGCCCTCTTGATCAATCATAACATTAAAGTCGATTGGTCACGACGTGACAACCAACTGTATTGTTCCATTATCTCAGGGTGTGTTGCAGTCACATGCGATACCTGCTACGACCCAGGACACAGCACCGACATGTGTCCTAACTTTTTCAATAGAAAGTCGAATCCCAGCAATAAATTTGACCGTCCATCCAGTGCTACGAACACCCATGATAGGAAAGGTCGTCGCTGTGTAGTTTACCAAGGCAAAGAAATTTGCAACAATTTTGGTTCTGGTACCGGTTGCAACAAAGATCCCTGTAATTTTGCACACATGTGCAGCTTGTGCTACACCGCAGATCACAATATAATTCGTTGTTCAAAACGTAATGATAAAAAACAAGCTTGACTGTTGCCTGCTGTTATACCAACTCCTGTGAACAATAAAGCTCTGGAAAAAGAACTGGCTCTATATCCGGATGTTAATTTTGTCAACTATCTTGTGGGTAGCCTCAGAGGAGGTTTTCACACAGGAGTACACCATCCCCCGACATCGTCATTGGTTTGCAAAAATCTTCTCTCTGCTCGTAATCAGCCAGAAATTATTAATGAGGTCAAAAAAGGTTTTCTAATTGGACCGTTTGTCTCACCACCTTTTGAGCACTACCGTTGTAGTCCAATAGGCATTGTGGACAAAAAATACTCCAATAAAAAGCGCCAATAAAAATTGTTGATTTTTCATCACCACATGATGTTGCAGACACACCAAGCATTAATGACTTGATTAATAAGGAGGATTTTTCTCTTTCATATGTGACAATCGGCGATCTGGGAAAGGAGCTAAGTTATGCAAAACTGACATTGCAGATGCTTTCAAACTAATGCCAATTCATGCATCTTTGTGGCATCTCTATGGTATCCATTGGAACGAACAGTTTTACTTTTTTGTTCGCTTGGCCTTTGGATGCCGTTCTAGACCAAAGTTTTTTGACCAACTTTCAACAGCAGTATGTTGGATTGCAGAACACAATTATGGAGTCCAGACAATTTTTCACCTCCTGGATGATTTTCTTACTGTGAACTCTCCTTCATATGATGCAGAACGTACTATGGCTATTCTAACATTGCTATTTCACCGACTTGGGATTCCGCTAGCCAAGCAAAAAACTGTGGGACCTTGTTGTAAACTTGAATATCTCGGGATCGAACTTGACACTAATCATATGCAGGCTCGTCTCCCAGAAGACAAACTTGCACGCATTCGTGAGCTTCTTCAGACTTTTCTCAATCGCAGGACTTGTACAAAACGTGAAATCCTCAGTCTGCTAGGCCATTTGAACTTTGCATGCAGGGTCATAGTTCCTGGTCGTACATTTATCTCCCGACTAATTACCCTATCCAAAGGCGTTAAAAAACTCCATCATCATGTAACAATTACCAACGAAAGTAGACAAGACTTGCATATGTGGAATATACTTCTCTCAGACTGGAATGGAATTTCCATGTTTCTTTACACCAACACAACTTCAACGTCAATGCTTGAGCTTTTCACAGATGCCAGTGGTATTGGTTTTGGGGGCTATTTTCAGGGCCACTGGTTCCAAGACCGATGGACTGATAAACTCTTGCTGGAAAATGATCCATCCCTCTCAATCGCATTCCAAGAACTTCACCCCATTGTGGTAGCATGTATATTGTGGGGAAAACATTGGGCTCGTAAACGCATACTCTTCCATTGTGACAACATGGCAACCGTGCTTATAATAAACAAAGGAAGATCAAAATCGCCAGCAATAATGAATTTAATGCGCCGTCTGGTCATTGTAGCAGCAGCTAACAACTTCATGTTTCAAGGCACTCACATACCAGGTGTGCGTAACATAACCCTTACCAAATAAGAATACATTTGAAATGTATTTAAAATGTGTTTTTTTTCACTCTTTTCAATGCACTGTAAATATGTTGTAAATGTGTTTAAAATGTATTAGAAACGCCTTTTACACAAGAAAAAAACGCCTTTTAAACTGCCAAGTTTTCGACACTTGAGATGATGAGGTGGATGCATTTTAAATGCATTCAAAATGCGTTTTAAACACGTTTGGAAATAAATGCATTTTAAATGCATTTATTATATCGAGCCATATCAGAATGGAAATAAACGCATTTATAAATAAATGCGTTTAAAATGTATTTTAAACGCATTTATTTATAAAATTATTAAAATGCAGTTTACTTGATATTCATGTCTCAGGAACAATTAGTATAAATGCATTTTGAACTGGTTCATCTTCATTCACCAGATTGTGTGTGTAAATGTACTTGGGAAATAATGAACTGATACCAAAAAAATACCAATAACAATCCGTTTTATTACAAATGATACATGTGTAAAATTCTTACAAAAATAAATATTAAAAATTTTTTTTTTTACAATCTTGCACATTGGGAATCCGGAGTAATGTGCATGGCAAAATTAAGTATAAAAGCTCGGAAATAATGTATATAAACATTTTGCAAGTAATATACTCTCTAAAATTTAACAAGCATGCATAATTATTACTACTTAATATAGAATAAACAGACCAAAAAGTTTATTACTGGTACTAAACTGATATCAAATATTCATTTTTTGGTGTCTTGATACCGTAAACCTGATATCATAGTGCCCAATGCACGGTTTATGGATGCTTCTGGTGTCGATTTTGGTCCACTCATACAGAAAGCTGTTGAGGAATAAACAGTAAATAGAGTAAAAGTTCAATGAGATGCATGTTCTTAATACAATGTGTAGTTTGTACATGTGACTTGTGTCCCCTATTTAAACTGATGCATTAAAAACAATTCATTGTTTTAAGTATATGACTCAGAACGAAGGTTTGTTAATGCGAAACCTTGATGTATGATGCCTTCATTGTGCAGTTTCATTGAGACACAAAATCAGTCAACCTCACAAGTATACAATCTGCACTGGTTATTGTGAAAGCCATTTTTTTGTATATTTCATAGATGGAAGCTCAATCAACAGGATGAAATGTCTATTGCTATTTTGACTTGTGCAATAAGCTGTAACTCACTTTCACAAAAAAACAAATTTTATTTGCAGTGCATTAGTATCAATAATTACAATATACTTACCAATAATGGACGACCTTATGTCTGGATCCATTGGTTTTTCCCCATTAACTCCACGTATATTCATGTTCATAAGCTCCTTATCTGTGAACATTGTTCGTGCTAGGAACAGTGCGCTAGCAGTTGGCGATGAAGCAAGCTTGTGTTTTGCCTTCATCAAGTTTTTCTGTGTTATATAAACACCATCACCAGGTGTCAATTCTACCATCTATGCAAATAATACAATAACAAAAACATTAAAATTATCTCTGCACAACAATCTTTATAGTTGTTACACTAAACAGCAACTAAATTGTTGACTGATGGGGGACCTGTGTATCATATTCATTTCAATCTTTAATGGCTACACAATTTGCTGTTTGTTATTGCACATTATGTAGCTGTTATTTAACACTTAACATAAAATAAAACTAGGGGTGTTATCAAGTTTGTAAAATATACACTCCACTTTATAATTCAGCTATCTTTGTGATAAGCCAAAAACAGAAATCCGACACAGTTTTTGCTGCTAAGTGGGTTTATTAATTAACATGGAAATCCTTTCGTTTTTTGACTTGTCACTCTGATCACTCCTAGACAACTGAATATTGCAAAATTGCCTGTCGGCTGAGATAGCTCCGCTGTTAGCAATGCACATTTCAATTAAAGAACAGAAGATATCATTAAATCAAAGAAAGCTTAGAAAGAACTCCCATGTGCTGAGAGTATTGGAGACACATTAAATATAATTCGAAATTACTTAGCTGAAAACTAATTATGCAAATCAGAAAATTAATATGACCAGATTTGAGTGTAAAACTAATGAGGTCTGCGCAATGTAACAGAACCAAAAAATTATGAATTATTATGCTTATTAGGGAATTAATATGAACAGATTTTTACCCCAAACTAATTAGGTTTGTACATTGTCCTAGAGCATCTTTGTACTAAGTTTCATTGAAATGGAATAATTAACACCGCGAAAACTCCAAAATTTCGACCCCTCTAAAAATTTGACCGCCTATTTATTTGCCGGGTTTCGGTGTTTTATTTACCTCCAAATTTTCGACTCCACTAAAAATTGCCGACTCATTCTTATTCGAAAATTGCGACCAGTTTTAGTTTTCCCCCAAACGAAAAAAAACCCGATGTGAGCGTTCAAACGGGACCTTCCTCAAAGGCATGAATCCGGGTTTCTGATTGACTGAGAGATTTTTATTTTATTGGTAACGAAAATATATTCTAAATAAACGAAGTTTCAAATAAAAACGAACACAAAAATCTCGGCATGCTGCGTTTCTGAATTGTTGATTATTACTGTACTCAGTAGTGATTATAATAATGTACACAAAATAAATTTGTTGAATGGTTATGAAATACAAATAAAAGTCAACTTAGTTTCATCGTAAGCGAATGATTCCGGTCTCGTATAAACGTTTGATGCTGTAGGATATCCGCCATGTTCTCTTAGGTCAAATAGGTCAAATCGCTAATTAACCAATCAAAAAGCTGGATGATGCGAAAACGGCATGATTTTTTTTAAATAAAAAAATTAGTTTTTAAAAAATAAACTGGTCATCTGAAGAATAATTTAACATTGTTCACAGTGATAACAGCTCATTCTCGAAAGGAAGCTTACCCGCTCACGCTAGTCACGATAAAAATCATACACGTGTACTCTTGAATAGACAGACGTCAATGACTACGGTAAAACTTAGACTCTATTTTAGCCGGCAGGATTGATTGAAATGTCCGAAAAATGACGCCAAAATACACCTTAAAAGTCCCATTTTATTTTCTTAAATCCCATTATATTTTTTAATCCAAGGGCGAATTTACGGCAGAATTTGGTCCCTCAAATCACCGGTACGGTGCTCAAATAAGGGACACGTGAGCTTTGATTCTAACCGGATACATTGCACTGGGTCGGGGAGATCGTTTGCTAAACTTCCATGTATCTTTTGTCCAATGGGTACCTGTACTTCGAACATTCACAAGTTTTCCTAGGTAGTGCGAGACAGCTTTGTCTTTTGACCTATTAGTTTTGTGCTGACCTCTTCTCCGCGTCTTGATGTTTTGTTTTGCTTGTCATAATACTCACTGATTGATGACTTTGTTTAGATTTTGAGTTACAACTCGGCCACGACCTTTGCTTTTACCGTGAAACATGAGGAAGTTTACGTCAATTGACGGACATTGCATTTTTTAAAAACTAATGAAGCACACTGTCTATCATCCCCATTTTTTTTTGCTGATTTCTATTCTGAAAAATTCGACCGTCCGAAAATGCACCTTAATTTTGACTCTAAAAACACGTCACATTTCTAACACAAATTATTTAAAACCAGTCGAAATTTTGGAGTTTTTACGGTACTTTAGATATCAGTGTGAAAGATTAAAATTGGTTAATTATGCAAATTAGGTAATTAATATGTACAGATTTTAACCCACAATTATTCAGGTCTGTCTATTGTCCTACAGCATCCATGTACATTCATTGATATGTGATGTATAGTACCTGAGATATCAGTGTGAAAGTTGGTTAATTATGCAAATTAGGTGATTAATATGCACAAATATTTACCGGAAACTAATTGGGTCTGCATAATTCTAGATTCATTGAAATATGATGATTAGTACTTTAGATATCAGTAGAAAAGCTGAAAATTAATTATGCAAATTAGGTAATTAATATGCACAATTATTTACCCTAAAACTAATCAGGTCTCTGCATAGTCCTAAAGGATCTATGTACCAAGTTTCATTGAAATGCGATGATTAGTACTTGAGATACCCGTGGAAAAGCTGAAAATTAACTAATTATGCAAATTAGGTGATTAATATGCACAAATATTTATCAAAAACAATCAATCTCTGCATAGTCCTTGAGTATGTAAGTACCAAGTTTCATTGAAATGTAATGCTAACTACTTATATCAAATGCTGAAAATTAATTAATTATGCAAATTAGGTAATTAATATGTACTGATATTACCATAAAAACTATCAGGTCTGTGCAGTGTCGTATGACATCTATGTACCAAGTTTCATTGAAATGTGATGATTAGTACTTGAGATATCAGTGGAAAAACCGAAAATTGACTAATCATTATGCAAATTAGGTAATTAGTATCCACGGATTATTACCAAAAACTAATCAAAACCTAGCATTAGTTCAGAGCATCTATGTACCAAGTTTCATCAAAATCCAATGAGTGGTTGTTTAGATATCAGTGGAACAGTCATGGAACCACTAAAAAATAGCTAATTATCATGCAAATTAGGTAATTAATATGCACGGATTTTTACCAAAAATTAATCAAATCTGCGCATATGTTCAGAGCATCTATGTACCAAGTTTCATCAAAATCCAATGAGTGGTTCTTTAGATATCAGTGGAACAGTCATAGAACAGCTAAAAATTAGCTAATTATCATGCAAATTAGGTAATTAACGAGCATGGATTTTTACCAAAACCTAATCAAATCTGCGCATTGGCCCAGAGCATCTATGCACCAAGTTTCATCAAAAACCAATGTATGGTTCTTGAGATAGCAGTGGAACAGTCGGACACACATACACACATACACACACACATACACACATACACACATACACACATACAGACACACTAACTGCAAAGACTCCCATTTTGTGCTTCGCACATGGGAGTCAAAAATGAACAATATGTATAGTATCAAAGCAATGGGACTTGCTGTTTTCAACAAGAATTCAAAAATATCACTTTTCACCAAAAATACAAAAATAATCATCAAAATTAGATAATTGAAGATATCACCACGAAATTAACAAATCTGAAAGAGGTCTACATGTAGTACCTATATATGTAATATAAAAGCAATTGGACTTGCGGTTTTCAACAAGAAGTCAAAAATATCACTTTTTACCAAAAATATTCATCAAAATTAAAGATATCATCACGAAATGAACAAATCTGAGAAAAGGTCTACATGTAGTATCTATATATGTAATATCAAAGCAATTGGACTTGCGATTTTTAACAAGTCGAAAATATCACTTTTTACCAAAAATGACAAAAATATTCACCAAAATTAGTGAATTGAAGATATCATCTCGAAATGAACAAATCTGCAAGAGATCCACATGTAGTACCTATATATGTAATATCAAAGCAATCAGTCGAAAATATCACTTTTTACCAAAAATGACAAAAATATTCACCAAAAATAGAAAATTTGAGATTTTGACATGAAATGACTTTTTCGACAGCGGAGCTAAAAAGGGGAACATACCTTGAACAAACGAGCAACCTCTTTACTTATTTTCCCATCAGTTGGGGTTGATGCCATTTCAATAACTTCTTCATCCAGTTCTAAATAAATAAAAAGTATTTTCAGCACAAAATGCAAAAAGCAACTTCAATCACTGGAACTTCTATAAAATTGAGTCGTATACCTGCCTTCAGTGGTACCGTACTCAAGTCGGAAAATAATGATTTTTTAAGGATGAGCACATACCCGACCACCCCCTCGGAAAAAGAGAGCAAATTTTAATTCATGTGACAGATTGAGGGGGATATCACGTCTTTTAGAGAAAATAAAAATACAAAATTAGTTGCGTCTTCATTGACTTTTACAATAAAATAACAGAAATGGTCACAAAAAATATGCACATTTTTATAACAATATTAATTATATACCACCCAAATTAACTAGATTAAAAATGTTAAGCCAAAATCTTTATCATTAATTATCAAAGACCAAGTTTTAAATTAAACAAGTCATTGTCAATGACACGTCCCCGTTCCGTTCATATTTGAGTGACATATACATTCAAAGCAGATCATGACCGAAATGCACCTGCATATGTACAACACATTGTACTAAATCTGAACAAAATCCTTGCATGCATGACTGAGATCCGGTTCTGGAATTGTGAAAATGTGCGATTTCAATGCATTTTCGGCCTTAAAGCGGCCGCCATTTGGCTATCGTTAATGGGATCATGAAACAAATGCACATACATATTTGTGACATGATGTACCTTGTGTGTGTGAAGTTTGAACTTGATCAATCCAGACATGTCTCGGATACGGATCCAGAACTGAATTCTTTAAAACAAAATGGCCGCCAGTCGGCCATTTCGAACTTGATCTGAAAAAAAAAATGACGTGCATCAAGGTCCTATTATGTTTAATGTATGTACCAAATTTGAATGAAATCTGTCCATGCATAACTGAGATCTGGGTCCGGAATGGTGAAAATGTGCGATTTCAATGCATTTTCGGCCTTAAAGCGGTCGCCATTTGGCTATCGTTAATGGGATCATGAAACAAATGCACATACATATTTGTGACATGATGTACCTTGTGTGTGTGAAGTTTGAACTTGATCAATCCAGACATGTCTCGGATACGGATCCAGAACTGAATTCTTTAAAACAAAATGGCCGCCAGTCGGCCATTTCGAACCTGATCTGAAAAAAAAAATGACGTGCATCAAGGTCCTATTATGTTTAATGTATGTACCAAATTTGAATGAAATCCGTCCATGCATAACTGAGATCTGGGTCCGGAATGGTGAAAATGTGCGATTTCAATGCATTTTCGGCCTTAAAGCGGCCGCCATTTGGCTATCGTTAATGGGATCATGAAACAAATGCACATACATATTTGTGACATGATGTACCTTGTGTGTGTGAAGTTTGAACTTGATCAATCCAGACATGTCTCTGATACGGATCCAGAACTGAATTCTTTAAAACAAAATGGCCGCCAGTCGGCCATTTCGAACTTGATCCGAAAAAAAAAATGACGTGCATCAAGGTCCTATTATGTTTAATGTATGTACCAAATTTGAACGAAATCCGTCCATGCATAACTGAGATCCGGGTCCGGAATGGTGAAAATGTGCCATTTTGATGCATTTTCGGCCTTAAAATGGCCGCTATTCGGCTATCGTTAATCGGATCATGAAAAAAATGCATGTGCATATGTCCCATATAATGTGTGATGTATGAGTGAAGTTTGAACATAATCGGTCCATGCATGTTCGAGATACAGGTGATCACGGACGCACGGACGGACGCACACAGGGCAAAACATAAGTCCCCGTTTTCGGACTCCGTCCGAACGGGGACTAATTAGTGGCATTTTGAAAGAATAGGTGCTTTACTGAATGCGACCCCGAATATAAAAATTATGCAAAAATGGGATGTGGGGCCTAGACCAGGCATGGGCGCTAACAGTACTTTATCAATTCACTTCTGTGTGTTTTTTTTTATGGCTATAAAAAGTCAATTGTGCCTTATGAAATATCGTAAAGTTCTACAATTCAGTCCAAAACAATTTTACAATTTTTGTCATGAAAACGGGTGCCCACAACCCTTGCATAGTAAATAGCTCATGTATCACATGTAGGAACCACAATCTATAAATTAAAACTATTGTATACATAAATACATAAATGAAGAATATTGAGAAAATATTTATTTTTCACTAGGCGCAAAGGCAAACTTATTGGGCATTGCGCCAATTGCTCTGTAGCCTCTGAAGTTCAAGCCCTGTGATCATTATACTGTCATGTAGTGTATAGGAAAATCAATTTTGCAAGAGTAAAATCATGAAATTTTGTGTCAGTGACTTTCCAAAAATTGTGTCTGCAGTAATATTATCAAATAACGAAAATTCATAGTTTTGAAATTTGAGCAGCTTACAGGAATTCAATTTAAAAAATAAAAATGCACAAATGTGCCCTCAACACGAGTGTCTTTAAGGTTGTTCAATGCAGTCTTGAACGTGGGTGGGTCCACCATATGTGTTGGCATAGGGCAAATCACTGAAACCCATGTATCTTTACAAATGTAGTTCCAGATGCATCGTTTCATCACGTAATTATAATTTCCCCATGTATTAACTCCATAATCCATCTAAAGTAATAGTATGTTTATCTAAAAAATTAGGTATGTACACCCTATTTTTTTCACATATGACCATGTAGCAATAATTCATAAATATAAAAAAAAAATCCAAGTACTTTTGTGAAACTGTATTGAGCAACCTCACAGCAAGTCTCAGAAGTATTGGGGCAGCCAATTTGCAAACTCGCTAGCGAATTGGCTAACTGCTTGGGTTTTGACTAAACAGTTGGGTTTCGAATCTTACTGGTGCCGCCTTGTGGTCACGCCCACTCTGGGCGAATCTATATAACAGCAGGGGATGACGATTTTTTTAGCAGTTGGCTAATGTTACCCTGACGGGGTCATTTAGGTGTGAAAGTTTGTCATTTTCTTCCTGATTTGTAGGAAATTGTTTATCAACTTGTCTCTTTATTTAGTTTCAAGCAGTGTTCAAGATGGCTACCCCCATATAGTAAATATCGGCGGATTAATCGCATTTATCATATTATCGCTTTACGCCAGCTGACTATGGCCATTTTCAGGCTTACCAGGCCATTTTCAGGCTTACTACTTTTACATTATCACGCCTCGTAACAAAGTAAATCATTCAGGGGAATCTAGACATGCTTCTACCAGGCTACGTAAAAGCATTCTATGTCCTCTAATGCAATTTAGACTCCCCCAGAGTGGATGCGGCCACGAGTCGGCAACAGCGAGATTCGAAAGCCAAATGTTTAGTCAAAACCCAAGCAGTTAGCCAATTCGCTAGCGAGTTTGCAAATTGGCTGCCCCAATACTTCTGAGACTTGCTGTAAGGGAAGTAAACAATGAAAATAACAATGTAACTTACATTCATTTCGAACAGCTGCAAGCTGAACTTTAAGGTTTGCATTTTCTTTCTTCAGAATGTCATTATCCAATTTCATTGATTCACATCTCTGAAGAAGTGTTGAGTACTTCCTGCTCAGTTCAGAGTAATTAGTTTCATTACCAGTAGTACCCTGTTTTAAAAAATGTGCACGGGGCGCCTTACCACCTTGAGTTGGTCTATCATCTTGATGTTGAGATTTGTGTGCTGGTTTTTCTCTTGGTGGAGTTAAAAGGCTTAATGATTCTTCCACCAAGTCATCACTACAAAAGTTTTGTAAAGTGGCATACTGTGGTGGTTCATCATCATCATCAACATTAGTATCATTATCATCCATAGAAGTAATTAATGGGTTCTCATCAAAAACATCCACAGATGACTCTGCATAACTGCAAATAATGTACAAAATATCTTTACACTTTTGTGTCAAAGTTGAAGCCACCTGCAGAAAAAAATATGCTCTTGTGAATAATATTAAAGTCATATGAAAGAAAAGTACACACACATAGCAAAGCTGCCAGACAAGTACAGACAATGATTCAGTGCAATAATTTTTGTAAAACGTGAAGTGTGCTTTGGAAGCTGGTGATTGTATTACAATTTTGTTTAGAGAGGCAGTTCAGACTTAATTGGAAAATATGTTTTTTGAGCTTCTACAACAATTGAAGACAGTCTTTTTACCTGAAGAGGCCTTGTTGTTTCATCTGCTGCAAAGCATCATCACAACTTTTTAAATTAATTGTCCTTCTCTCTTCTTTTTCTTGTTTTTTCTTCAGGGTTTCCTCTTTCTCTTTTCTTTTTAGTTCCTGCTCTGCCTTTTTCTTTTCTTGAGCTTCCACTTTTTCTTTTCTCTTTACTTCATCCACAACAGTTTTCTGTTTTTTTTCCCCAGAATCTTTACTTTGGATCACATTCTCTGACTTCTTCTTTTTGTCAGATTCATTGGTTGAAATCAGTTGTGATTTTCTTTTACCACCATTCAAGGCTCTCTCAATTACTGACTTGCGATGTAGCAAATCATCTTTGTCATCTTTAAAATAAATTCATGAGTCAAATCAGAGAAAATCATTTAAAGGCATCAATGTGACAAGAACAAGTCTCACAACACAACCCAAGTCATGAAGTTCTATTTTGATGTGCCTAACAATGACCATTTGTGGTTAGTGAAAAAAAATTATCAAAGACAAAAAAGAAAAGTCCAAATGAAGTCGCATTATGAAAAAAAACTACTATAAATTGAGACAGATTTAGAAGAAAAGGCTGACAATCTCTGGAAAAATGTCATTTTCATTCTAATTCAAGTAATTTAATTCTAGTAATGTTAAAATATGAATTGTATTTGGCATTATAGACACACAGACATGTATTTTAGTCCATGCGCTTCTAATAGACAAAACATGATAAATGCCATTTCACTGATACCATTCAGTGTTTTTCCAATATATAGCTTGTGAAAAGTGAAAAAAATATACAAACACTATAAATAAATTATTTAACTTGTGTGTTAATTACCATGCAAATTAGCAACAACCAGTGACCAAAATCCTGGGGAGAACATGCACTGACAAAGAAAGGCTATCGAATACTCACCACTTTTACCGAGAACTAAGCATTTATAATGCTTTTTATCACTGGGCCACACTGCTGTGGTAACACCTCCATTTACTGTCAGACCACTCTCTTTCACAACAAGATATTTGTTGTCTTGAGTGAACTGAACTAAGACAAAATCTGAAAAGAATAAATAATTATGACAATTAAAGTTTTAAAAATGCATAAGAATGAAAGATAAAATAAGGCATCATACATTGAAAAGTTAAACTAAATTTCCTTTGAAATACTAGTACTCAATCATGGTAAAATAATAGTTCGACACCCCCCCCCACCCCCCACCCAAACAAACATACTTCTGTTTATAGCATTTACGTAAAGCTGCCATTAATTTTCTCAGAACATCACAAATTCTAAATAAGATTTAAGTATATGGCACGTTCGTGAGTAAATATATTAATTGGGTTGATAAAATAATGAACCCTCTGTTGGTCAATAGTTGGTCGAAGGGCGATCGAATTATCATGACTCAGAATGCATTCAATAATTCTTTTTAAAAAGAGCAGATCTCTCATAAACTTAACTACATAGCAACGTACCTTCATCTCTGAGATGTGCTGGTGGTTGTCTTTTTCTTGCAACAGCCATAACATAAGTATGCAGCGAATTGTTATTCAAATGCAAGCGACTAACAATATAGACTGAATGAAAATACCGCGTATTGTAAGAGCGGGAAAAGAAAGTAAGGTCATTACATGGGGTCATTTCGTTTTCTTCGCTGTGATTGGCTGAGCGGAACCGGAATGGCGAGTTTTTTTTTGTTTTTTTTGTTTACAAAATTGTACACACTTTCAAATTGTTTTTATAATAATCAGATAAAAAGGGAACATACATAATTAACTCAGTAGTAAATTTAAAAAGATAAAAGATTCATCCTGAGGAATTATGACGTCACGCCGCCATTTGGCATCTGTACTTTGTCACACTTGCGTTTGAGAAACTAGTCTGTGAACTTGTAAACTTACTGGTTTACAAACTTTAGTTATCTTTTTTACGCGTAGTCATGGATGAACACATCGATCAGCCATCAACTAGAAAACGGGGACGTTATTTGTCGTATCTCAGTGATACATCGGTGGCACTTCCACGCTCGACTGCAAGAGTTTGGCCGAGCACTGCCCGCCGCGGCTTAACAACGCCGAATACGATTGTAAATACTCGCGCCAGTTTGAATGACTCTGTCGAAAGCACCATTTTTCAGGCTAGTGGTCCTTCTGATTTCGGGAATGGAGTTTGTAGTGAGCGTGTAGGATTCCCGGTCGTTAATGTGGATGATGGAAATTCTGACGTTTCTGGCATATATAGCGAACGTGCAGACGAGCAATCTAGCCCGGAAATAAACACCCTTACTGACAGTGACATTGGAGAGCCAAATGCCAATAATTTCGAGAATGATTTGTTTTCCCCAGAGGGACACCAAGAACAGCATCTCTGGGGAAAACTATTTGGATGACGCTCCATTGGATATAGACGACGAACCTTCGTCACTGTCTGAGTCAGATGAAAACATGCCCTTATACAGTGGCTCCCCAGTTACTGTAGGTGCCAGTATGCTCCTAATCATATCATTTGCTATTCGTCACAGTCTTAGTGGTGAAGCCCTTTCAGATCTCTTGACACTTATTCAACTACACTGCTTGTTACCCAACTTATGCCGGACAAGTTTGAAATTATTTCAGACGTTTTTCATGAGTTTGAAATCACCAATACAACGCCATTACTTTTGTCCACACTGTGGGGTGTACATAGGGAAGACGCTTATTGACCACTGTTTGGTATGTTTGAAAGACACAGTGGATAAAGGATCATCCAGCTACTTCATTATTTCGCCTCTCTTCAGTCAACTACAGAGTATTTTAGGAAGTGAGTACCTTTATTTGTTATTTTTGACCTCACCAACAACTTTAATTTTTCATGTAAATGCATTTTTAAATGTTAATTGTGTTACAACTCAAAGTATGGACATTAATTTTACTGAAAACTGAATATGAAAATTTGCTATTAGTTCAGACTTTCCGCGGTCAATTAAAACTAAATTATTTACAGCTTCAATTTGTTTTTATCTAAATTTTGCAAGTACATGTAAATTCTAAATTTAAGGGTTATCATATAGGTTGAAGTTGTTTGTAATAATTTCCTGAATTATGATTGGTTGAATCTGCTACAGTGTTTGTGCAATATTGATATTCATTTTACAAGCAGGATATTGTTGACCATATCTTTGGTCGTGCATGAACATATTTTGTTCAAACTGATGCATCATGTCTGTCACACAAATGTAAATAATTATTTGACCCTAATTTTGATAGTCACTAAAAACTGCTTGGGGACTTGTCATTGACAATGACTTATTTTAATTTTCAGGAGATAAAATGCTTGATAAAATGAACTACCGTAGAGAGAGAAAGAAGAGACATAGGCACAATGTGGAAGATGTTATGGATGGAATTCTATATAAGAAACATTTCACTGAGGATGGGTTTTTTCACCATTCAACTGCAGAACAGAAAAAAACAGAATTACATCTGTCATTGCAGATGAACTTTGATGGTGTTGCTCTATTTCGGTCCTCGAAGTTCAGCATATGGCCAGTATATTATACAATAAATGAGCTTCCGCCATCTGAGAGGTAGGCTGTTTTTTCTAATCGTAGAATATTATTACTGGTGTTATACTAGGTGTACATGTATAAACAAATTATTTTGGATATTTTTGGTCAAAACCAGGATTTGAAACTTTCAATCTATTCTCCAAAACAGAAACTCACAATGCTTTTAAATTAAATATACAAATATATTTGTTTTTGTTAAAATGTGTTTATCTTATACATGTAATACAGAAATTGTCATTCGCCCTCACTGTAATGTGTTTATATCTCTTGTGTTTGTGTTATTACTTAATATCTTATACTTCAAATTGCTTTAATTCTGCAAAAGACAAATTTCAGTGAAAATTTCTCATCATCAGAACAAGAAAATTGCTCGGAGTGGAAATTTAATAGTTTACAGTATTTCATTTACAGTAGAAGAGTGAAGTGAAGCTCTTTCAATCATAAGGTCACATGTGTGGTATTCAGGGCTTGAGTTGTGTGTTATCATTAATTTTTCTATGAATAATTGCTTGTGAAACAAGACACTTGAATACAGTCTGAATTTCATTTATCTTTAGGTATCGAAGGTGTAACAAGATATTTGCTGGTATTTGGTTTGGTTTTAAGAAACCAGAATGTAAAACATTTTTGCAACCATTTGCTGTGTCCCTTAAAGAGTTGTTTACAACTGGTAAGTTACTCTTTATTTTTTTTTTAGCTCCACTGTCATTGAAGATGACACATTTTCCATTGCTATCTGGTTTCTGTTTGGAGGCCATCAACAATTTTCATCTTTCTCGTGAAAACCAGTAGTCTGAGTGCTTTGATGTTTAGTATGGTTTCCTCATCAATATCTTAAATCTTTTGATCAAAACCAATATTTTGGACTTAATCACGAGTTTCATTAAGTGCCAGCCACCGGCCATATGGCCGGCTACAAGCCCAAATTAGCCGTCTATTTTCATGTCTCAAATAAACGTACCAGGACGTTTATTTTTTCCCTAAAAAATTCCATGCTTAAAAAAAAAAATCGTGCCGTTTTCCCATTGAAATCAAAGCCAAAAGATCTCACTAAAACATCGGTAAATCTCTTCCGTTTTGTATTCACAATAAAGTTGCTGAGCTGCATTAACATATTTAAATGAGCTATGGTAATTCAAACATGTTGGCACCCTCCAGCATTTTGATTGGTTAATTAGCGATTTGACCTATCAGATGAAGAAAAACAGTTGTTTCAGGACCCATGTGCATGAAAAATATGGCTGATATCATATTGCATCAAGTGTTTACATGTGACCGAAATCATTCACTTACGATAAAACTAAATTGAATTTTACTTGCATTTCATAACAATTCAACAAACTTATTTTTTGTACGTTATTATAATCAGTACTGAGTACTACCGGTAATCAATAATTGCAACACTTTTATAACAAATAATGTTTATTAGATTTTGAAGATTTGGCCGAGGGTATGTTTATTTGGGACATGAGAGTACTTTCTGCCATAACCCCCACCCCACTGCCAACACAGGTCTCGCTGCAGCGCTTCTTCACACTGCCTAGAGCCTTTTTATTTTATTTGTTGGCCTGTTGTTACAGGATAATGGCCTGCTATTAAATGCATTTGTGAAACCCCTGCGCAATTCTTCCCGAAACCGTTCCTCGTGGTTTAAAATTTGATATACTAGTACCTTGGGTGGTTTTTTGTGACATTAATTTTCTTGAATTTTTTTTTTTTTTTTTGAAATTTCAGTTAGAAGCTGCAACATAAACCACAGTTGTTTATATTATTTCAATGATATTTCATTATACAGCTGACATAATCATGACATTATTGACATTATCACAAAATTAAATGTAATCTAGCTTTTATATTCAAAGCCATGTGTGTTTTTTTTTTTCTTTTCAGGAATTGGTGTTTCAGTTAAAGGGAAGAAAGTCTTGGTGAAGGGCATTCTCCTCAGCTCAGTGTTTGACTCACCTGCGCGATGTATTTTCATGGAACTGAATCAGTTCAATGGGTTTTTCGGTTGCCCATTTTGTTTAACAAAGGGAGCAACTGTTAAAACAGGCCAAAAGGGCCATATGCTGGCTTATCCCTTCAACACTGATAACAGTTCCACTGGACATGACCAGCTGCGAACTCTGCTGGAAACAAGGCAGCATGCTATGGAAGCATTCACTAAATCTCAGCAAGGGAATTCTTCAGCTGTGATTGGGAGTAAAAGGAGTTAGCTGGTTTTTGCATGTCCCTAAGTTTGATATGATCAATGGCATGGGTGCAGATTATATGCATTGTGTTTGCTTGGGTATAACAAAAATGTTGCTAATCCTTTGGACTGACAAAACAAATAAGGACAACCCATGGTATGTAGGAAATCAACTTGAGCTGATTGATACAAAAATTCTTAGAATTAAACCACCCCATGTAATAACACGTGCTCCAAGAAACATTTTTAATGAACTTTCTCATTGGAAGGCATCTGAATTTAGAAATTTTCTTCTTTTTTACTCCATCCCTGTGCTATGGAAAATTTTGCCAAATGAATATTTCCAACATTATTGCTTACTTGTTGAAGCTATTTTTATTCTGCTACAGTCATCTATATCACCAATGCAACTAAAGAAGGCATCAGGTTTATTAAGGCACTTTTGCTTCAAAATTTCAACACTTTATGGAGCACGCTATGAAACATCAAATGTGCATCTATTGTTGCATCTCTCTCAAAGAGTTGAATGCTTAGGTCCTCTTTGGTCCATGTCATGGGACTCAAAGCATGCCGCAACAAATAGTCACAGGAGTTTCCATTCAACAGAAAATACCAGAACTAGAATTTTGTTTACCTCCTGATTCACTTCATTATGATTTCTACAAAAAACTCACTAAAAATAGAAAGATAGTTGCTTCTAAAACAACAATTTCAAATGGTGTTTGTAGTGTTGGTGGGATGGAGAAAATAAATCCCTCTAGATCTGAGGTGCAAGCTTTGAGAAGAAGCATAAGGTCTGGGGATATTCATACAGTATTCAAGTTTAAAAGAGCCCAAATTCATGGTAGTATCATTCACAGTCAAGATTATAAAGCAGTTACTCGTCGAAATAGCTATACTATTCAGTATGACGGAGATAATGGTCTTGAATATGGTCAGGTTAAATATTATGCAAAGTGTATTTTGAAATGCCCAAGCCAAGTGTTATGCGATTCTAATTGTATATGTTTGAACCCAGTATATAGAGCTATCATTAATAAGTATTCTAGAAAGCATGATGTACATCTGGTACATGATGATATAAGTGGGGCTACTTTGCCACATATAATCCCAGTCATTAGAGAGAACACCTTTCCTTGTGCAATACCACTTCACAGCATCACACAGTGCTGTATATCTGTAAACTGTGGTCACAGAGAGTGCGAGTTTATTTGCCTTATACCAAACAATATTGAAAAAGAATGAGTAGTTGAGAACTTAGTTAAAATCCCAAAATCTAGTAATGAATAAATGAATTATGGCATACCACTGTACTAGTCTTGTCTGGTTAATGTATTTGACAATAACACTGCTTCAGCAATAACATGAGTTCTGTCCACTATCAGGTCACTTGTTTCATCTTCAATTTATGTGTATTTATATCACACATTGAAAAGGCCATTTTGTTTACAGTTCTGGACCTACATATATATTTTGCACTTTCAGATTTTACAAACATGAGGCTTCAATACATATGTTCACTGATCTGATTTAAATGGCTGATAGAAGTAGCATCCATTCTTTTTGAACAATTCAAAACCAAAAATTCACCATTTCTCATACGTGTAGAAGCTACATGTCCTATTTTGTGCTATTCAGCTCCGCTGTTGACTTTGTCGAGCGGAGCTTATGAGTGATTATCCGGTGTCGTTGATCATGTCAACTTTTTAAATTTTCAACTTCTTTTTGAAAACTACAATTCTTATTACTTTGATACTTGGTGCATATGTGTTTTCTTAAGACTCATTCAAATATAAACATGTTTAATATTCAATTGTTTATGCAAATTCATAGATTTTATTTTGAATAAATTGTCAATATATACATGCAAGTTAATATTGAAGGCTCTCTTTGTGAATATGCGATTTACCGGGGGGTAGTTCACTTTTAAATTGTTGATGCACATACAGTACCATGTCTGTGTCATACTGGAGGTTACAGAATATGAAAGTAGCAATCATGAATAACGTAAAAATTAAAGTGTGGAATACATGCATTTCAAATGTATTTTTTGTGTGTTTGAATTGGACTTTGTCATTGAGCTCACCATTGTGGGTGGATTCACAGACTAAGATTGAAATAAATGTATTAAAAATGCATTTACAATGCATTGAAAAACTTCCACTCATAGTCAGTGAGTGCTATTTCGTTAGAGATTGAAAAAAACATGTTTAAAACACCTTTTTTCCCCCCAGCGCATTTTTACAAAAAATATTGTGTTCAAATAAACTAGTTTCAAATGTGTTTAAAAGGCATTTTGAGATTTAAATGTATTCTAAACGCATTTTCAACATGTTTAAAATGTGTTTTCTTTCTTCTGATTCGGTAAGGGAATTGCCGATTCATTGTCTCGATTTCAGATGCAGCGTTTCAGAGAGGCAGCCCCCTTGTCAAAAATAAATCCTTGCCGGATACCCTCAGAGGTGATGTTTACATGTACTTAACTCGCGTAGTCCTTCAATTTCAACATGCAGCACTGAGTACACGGACATGTCAGTCTTATTCAACAGGAGTTCGAGCATGGCTACGTTTTGCAGCAATGTATAACATCCAAGGTAGTGCTACAACTTATCCAACAATTACTGAGGACATCTTAATTTACTTTGCAGTACATTGTGCATTTAAAACACTCTACTATAAAAGTATATCTTTCAGTCATTCAAAACCATTATGTATTGGGAGGCCAGAACACACCCTGTTTTATTGGAGATAGACAAAGCAGACCAAGGCTGCAACATGTGCTTAAAGGAATCCTACGTATTCAAGGCTCTGCAACTCGTCCGCGCTTGCCAATCACAGCAGAAATTTTAAAGAAACTGTGCTCACTTCTACAAGTTGGAGTTTTCGGACCATATATTGACTTACTTCTGCGTTCTGCCTTCCTTTTGGCATTCTTCGGTTTTCTACGTTGTAGTGAATTTGCATGCCCCACATCTGTTTTTAACCCACAAATTCATCTTTATGTGGGCAATGTCCAGGTCACTAAACTTGATGGTTTTTTAGACTACATATCTCTTAATATTAAAACGGTCAAAAACAGACCAATTCCGTCGTGGTTTCCAACTTCGCCTTTTTCCAACGAACAATCTCCTATGTCCAGTCTCATGTTTGTACCATTTCCTCACTGTTCGCAAACAGATGCATGCAACAGATGATGAACCACTGTTTCTACTACCTGAAAGAGTTCCAATGCATAGACAATTCTTCACAGACTCCTTACGTACTCTAATTTCTAAACTTGGTTTGAACTCTGATCTTTATGCAGGTCATTCGTTTCGCATTGGGGCAGCAACTTCAGCTCCTTCATCTCATTTACCTGACCACTTAATCCAGACTCTTGGCAGGTGGTCAAGCGATTGTTATAATTGTATATCCGCACTCCAGAACAGCTTCTGCGTGAAGCCTTCATGTCAATGGCTATTGTGTAAGTCCTTTTCATCTCATCACTTCATCACAGGTCGCACATAGAGCATGCCAGAGACCCGAGACTTGCCTCTCCCTCTAAGTATGCTGTATGTCTCCTGCCTATCCCACCAGGTCGCACATGAAGTATCTCCCAGATCAGAGATCAACCTCTCTCTCTGGGCATGCGTTATGTTCCCTGGACACCACGTCAGGCCGTGCAGGCCATTCCTGCCCCCTGATTTTTTCACTGCACTCCCAGGTCGTTACATTACGCCCTCAGGCAGTGAGATTTTATCTCCCATGTCCCCTGGGATGTTTTCATGCTTTCCAACATTCTCAGGCCGTGAGGTCCCACCTCCCCCTGACTTGTTTTCACCCACACATCATCTTTTTAAACATCACTTCCCACCTTTTCATGGGGGTCACTCAGTCCCACTCCTTTTTCTTTGTGCTCCCTCACTGGGCAATAGACTTCATCCTGTCCCCCATTACAAGGACGAACGCCCACTTTCTGGCTTTTCCTTTGTATGGCATGGCAATTTATCAACACCTTTGCCCAATGCTCACCAGTGGGAGTTTTGAAGGGTGACCCCTTGCCCAATTTTTAGTGTGTATTTTTATTGTGTAATCTTTCCTTTAGTAGTTATGTTAACGCATGTTTTTTATTTCTTTATAGCTGACTAGTTTTAATAAATTGTCTTACTTTTAATCTGGTGTGTTGTAGTGTTTTTACAAATTTAGTTTTATGCTGCATTCAAGATGGCGGCCCCCATATAGTAAATATCGTATTTATTTTATTATCACGTGTGCGCCAGCTGACTGTGGTTTCGGCCTAAGTAGAGTTTATAATAGACTATGTATTAACTATTTCTGTAAACAACTGCATGAAGACATCACGTACTAGACTGTGTTAAATATGTCTGTAAATTTCTTAAATAAAACCAAGTAAATATATACAACTAAAAAACAATGGATATCTAATGCCCATGTAAAATGACACGTCACTCAATGTGTTTTGTCTACTATTTTCCACTTCAGAATAAACCGAATACAATGTATCTTTAACAATCCTATACTGCCAACACTTATTGTTATGAAATGACTGTAATGTATTTCAATGGTAAATTAATCCAGTGTATATTCAATCTTGCTTTAAAAGAGTCCACTGTTGGTGCTGAAACAACATTACTGGGTAAAATGTTACAAATCTATTACTGAAAAAGCATTTTCTCACATCCAGACGTGACCAAAATTTTCTTAATTTAAAGTCATGGCCTCTAATTATAGATGGATAAGTTACATGAAACCTATATCGAACATGGTGTGGCATGACGACTTTCAAATCACCATCAGCACCAAGTGTTGACCGTACTAGTTTTGAGGTCTTCAGGATTTTAGGTTGAATTTATGTAATCTCAATATCTTACTTGTTTTTATGAATTATATATGTTGATGGTTGTTGTTATTCAACATAGATTAACTATAATTTATCACTCACAGGATTTCAAGCTTTAAAAGTATCTGATAAACTCCATGACAATGGTTTGAAGCTGTCTATTCTACCAAACTTGGCCCATGCTTTGCTATATAGCAACAAGTTAGTATTCCTTATATATATATTCCGTAAAATCTGTATTAAAAGCCACATCTCTAATATAAGTCGCACCCATCCTTTTTGAGCAATTGAGTACCAAACATTTACATTTTCTCATATGTGTAGATGCTCTAATTGAAGCTGCATCCCTTCTTTTGCATTGTACCATTTTAATAGAAGCCGCAGCTTCTAATACAGATTTTACAGTAGATATATATATATGCGGAGATGACACTTCGTTTATTGGTGGTGTTTGGACTATTTTTGACAAATAGTTTGCTATATTAGGGAAAGGATCAAATTATATTAATATACTCATTATTGCTGGTTCTGCATTTTCACAAAATGAGCTGACATGGGAATCATTTCTTCTTAACATTAGGTTATCATCCTGTGTAGAAGTTCTTCAACAATTGGATTACATCAGTGAGGAAGAAGAAGATGCCGAAGGGAGAGACTGGTACTTCTGTTCTTGCCTGGATATATTATTAGAAGCCGGTATAACATATGTTAACTGTTTTATTATAGTTATTTATCCCATATAACATGACACTTTCAGTGTAATGAAACAGTTAATACTTTAAATACTATCTCTAAATATTAATAAATCTGATATTGTAGGCAACTCGTGAAACAGTCTCTATACATATAATAATAATAATAATAACTTTATTTAATTAAGCGCAACAATTCCAACATATGAAAATCTAAGGTGCTGATACAATAAGCAATCAGTCAAATATTAAAAGCACATTTAAATAAGTGCGTTTTCAGTCTGTATTTAAAAATGTCTACTGAAGGACTAGAACGAACAGACAGAGGTAATTCATTAAAAAGTTTAGGACCTAAATTTTCAAAAGCACGGTCTTTGTATAACACCTTGGACTTTTTACTACTCATCTGACGAGTTTTAATAAGAAACTTCGATTCAGATCTTAAACTACGACTCGGTACATAAAATTTGATTAATTCACATAGATAATTTGGGGCAAAACCATACAAAGATTTATACACTAGTAAAAGTAATTTTAAATTGATTCTTTGTACAACTGGTAACCAATGAAGTTTAATAAAAATGTCTGTAATGTGGTCATATTTTCGAGCACGAGTGACAAGGCATGCTGCTGCATTTTGTACACGAATAAGAGGTTTTATCTTAGTTACAGAGAGACCAGACAATAATGAATTACTGCTGTCTAAGCGAGAAGATATGAAAGCATGTACCAACTTTTCAGTATCAGATTGGGATAATGATTTACGAATACGATTAATATTTCTTAGATGGAATATCCAGATCTACAAATAGTAGAAATGTGTGTTCCCATAGATAGCTACGAATCAAACAAGACACCTATAATCTACTTATTAAGCAATTAAATGTATACAAAGTTACATGTAATTAAGTATTTACTTGATGATTTATTGCAATGTCTAGACGTGTAATGCACAATTATAGTTTTGGTACACACACATATTAAGGAAGTATTAATATGTCTATAACTATATTTTAGGGTTTGCTCTAGAGACTCATGAGAAATGCGTTGAATTCGTAAAAAAGACAGCAAAAGACCCAGCTCACTCCGCACACATTGTCCCCAGGTTTTACATGAGTGCATCTCTGGCTCTTTGGTAAGTATGTGTATTCTGTACAAATCATGCCTGTTTTAGGCAGGAGCCTATTATCATTAGCTGTGTGAAGTAGTGATAGTACCTTGTCAACCACTTTGAGTGTTCTAGGCTTTTTGTATATTCCCCATATTCATTCATCATATCACATCTATTCTCCCAAATTAAAAATACATTTAACTGGGATTTCTGACTTCATTATTTCTCTACCCCACTCAATGGTGGGAGATTGATACATTTTGTTCATGATCTTTTTTCCCAGAAAGATGTGGTGCACAGCCTGAAGTAGTCTCTTTCACACTGCTCCCGCACTCTTTTTAACCCAGGGTTGCTATACGACTTTCAGTTGTAATTGTGTAAAACCCAGGGACATACAGTGGGTGTATTTATTAGCTCCATTGTCATCATCATAGTGACATAGCAGAGTTATCCGTATAGATGATTGCCCATCGTCATCCGTTGCCCGCTTTTACAACTTCAATTGCTTTGATACTTGGTATGTTGGTACCTTGGATAGACCTCTCACAGATTTGTTCATTTCGTGACGATATTTTCAATTCCTTATCTTTGAATACTTTGAAAACTACCAGCTCAATTGCTTTAATACTTGGTATACCTTGGGTGTGCCTCTGTCAGATTCGTTCATTTTGGGACGAAATCTTCAATTCCCCATTTTTGGTGAATATCACTATTCCCTGCACTTGTACAAGGAATTAAACTTTCCATTAGTGGGTAGTCACTCGAGCAGATACAAACAGAATTAAATCTAGTCAGCCATCTTTTTTTTCCTTTTACAAACAACTTACAAACACTACTGGCAACTACACTACAAGCCGGCATTGCTGGATGGCGATCCACTCTGCTCAAAAACATTTTTTCAGGTGTTGCCATGGTAGGTAATGAAGATGAAGCTAACGCCAAATTGTAATTAAAACTGGGATCCCATATACGAAGTTCGCAAAGAGCATTCAGTCTTCACTTTTTACTAGTGCGTCTTTTGCTGTTATTATTGTATTCACGCAAGTTGACCCTTTGACCCAGATTTTGATAAGATGGCAAACTTTTTATTTTATTTCCGTGATAATATGTCAGTATTGTGAAATATGAAACTATTTTCTTTGTTTTACCTTGACACAGTTACTAAATTTTAGTTACCGTGCAGCTATCCAGACATGTTGAGTTTGGTTTTCTATAATAACAAGTCATTGTTAATGACCCCGTTGGAATTAGGGGAAATGTTATTCATGCCAAAAATAATGTATTATGGACCAAAATCATAGTTAATAATTGAAAGTGAATAATTGGCTGATCTAGTATCAACAGAAATTAGATGTTTTAAATAAATGACTCTTCCAAAATCATAATATATGGTCAGAAATTAAACAAGATATGCTATTCATGTATTTTTTGTATCTAAACTGAATTTCATTGGTCCAGGCTCATGTACAGAGATATGAAACACAAAACAAAACAAAACATCATGTACATGTATCTCGAAATGTATAATGTTTGTATTTAAATAAAAACCGACAAATCCTGTCCAAGCCTTAAAGATATAGTAGGATGGTCAAAAAGCAAGATGGCCGACAGTCAGCCATCTTTGATCTGATTGTAAAACAAATTGTCATAGACATGTAATCTATAATGTATGTACCAAATTTGAACAAAAAATTACAAAGCATGCATGAGATACCACATTTTCAAAAACCAAAATAGCTGCCAGTCAGCCATCTTGGATTGAATCAGTAATGCCCCAGCATATGCCCCAGATAAAGTACTTGGCATATATGCAAAGAATAAACAGATTTGGTCCACAGTGTTCTGAAATATGACGCTGGACGGACAGATGGAGACCTAATTATAAGACCCTGTTTTGAACTTTGAACGGGAACTAATTATCCATGGATCGCCCATGTCCTCTGTCGACAGTACATTACATGCATACATGTATTGCATACATGTATATTTTTCTTTGAAATGTTCCTGCCGCTGCTGTCGTCTGCTGAGTTCCAAATACTTGTCTACGAGCAATCGGTATTGTCATTTCAGTGTAACACAGTTTTTAGTTTGATATAATACAAAAAGCCAAATTAAATTACAAAAATAGCCTGTGCGACTGTTTTGCGATTGTATTTTCTAAATTCTTTGAACACAGCATTTACAGTTCATTCAAAGTTCAAAGTTGCATGGGGGGACGTGTTGATGGTCTCTCTTCGGGGCTCAGCATAGCTAAACTAAAAAAGCATGATCATTTGAACACTGCTATTACAAGACTTTTACCATTACTGTTTGCTTTTACTATGGCAAGGGTGGACGGTTTTCCAGTTTTTACTATATAATAATAATAATAATAATGTTCAACCTTTGTATCGGCAGCATGAAAACAGTAAGTAATACATATATTTAAATTACATTCATCATTTTTTTTCTATATTGCCATAAATCAGTATACAAATAGAATGAAGGTATGAACAAAATCGACCCTGCCAAACAAAATCACAGAGGAGTTTAAATGCCATTGCCATTTGCAAGAGGTGTCTCTACTTCCATTGATTCTGTTGTTTGCAAGGTACATTGTGGAGACGTCAGATGAATTGCAGTCTATTATAGCTTGTTATAGACAGTGGTAACCCATGTGCTGTGAAGAATTGCTCTATAGGCTCTCAATTACTTGTTCCGTGGTTGTTGATTTTGTTATACTGTTTCCATAAAATCTATAGTAGTCGATACAAGTATAGAATCACCAAATGACACCAGACCTAAAAAGTCTATAGCAAGATCCTGGCATGGTTCTTCTGGTAAGATAGTGTAATAGGTTCTGGCACTGCCTGTCAGCTCACTAATAGACCATTTTCCGTTCACTGCGAGAATCACGCGTTATGCATGGAATCGAACGTAAAAACAGGACAAACAAAGGTCATAGCGTCGTAGTCGCGTCAAACATCATGTGGGATTCGACAAACGCGAAAGTATTTCGGGGACATTTCCATGCTTAATAATGTGCTGTCCACATTTGATGATAGGCAATTTTGATTAAGTAAGGGTATTTGGAAGCAATATTCCTCTGTCGAAGATCGGCCGGTCAATGTAAGCTACGAAATAAAGAAATTCTAGTTCAAAATCAAATTGATTTTTGCAGCAGACGTTCGACGCGCGTCTTTCATGCATCTCGCGAGATCTCGCATTTGTACGGAAAATCACCTATTGACAACTATGACAGTTTTACAAAATGCTTCAGCTTGTCAATTCCTGGCCAGTTTTATTTGCAATGTTTTGTGTCTACTATTCCCAGATGTCATTCGTTTGCTAATGTCACTAGCACTAGCTTCTAATAACCAGAGTTTTCCCACAGACCATGTTTGATACAATGTCTTAGTGTGGTAAGCTCTTCAGCACCCCCCTGATGCTTATTCAACTTCTCTGGTTGTTATCGCATTCAAGAAGGCAACAAATTTGACAAAACAATTTAGTAGCCGACAAGACATTGTTTTTTGAACTACAAGACAGTCTATTGCTGTAGATAAACATTCCTTTCTGTGTGTTGCCTTGTGTAGCTTCTATTGTTGTGAATTCAGAACCGGACACTCATAGCATAACTATCATGCACTTTGTTGTGTTTGAGGACTCTAGTCTTATTATAATTTAGCAAGTTTGTTTTCCATGCAAAACCGCATGGTGTGATCGAATACTAGTGTTCGGGGTTTGGTCGCCATGAGGATATCATGATATCATATCTGTTCTATTCATAGCACCCAGGTTAGATTAGGGTTGATGTGTTTAGGGTTTAGTTTAGCTATCATTTAATACATCAAATGGCAATAAATTCAGAATCTGTGACTTTCGTTATAGCAGTAAAGCTTCTTAGTATCCTCAGGGGTTCAGTGTTTCTGTAAGCATTATAGCATGTTGTTTGTGCCTTTAGTTCAGTTAATGACATTTTTTGTTATTCTTTTTCAGCTTTTCCCAAAGCATTTTGTCATCAGGTTGCTACTGATTCTGGAGTCGATTATCATATCAATTTTAAACTATTCTACGGTCACATATTTTCTGATTGCCTCCTCGTTGTTGAACAGCAAACTTGTATTTATCCTCAGATCATTAGAATTTACGTGATTTACAGATGGTTTATATTCTCCTTCCCTTTTGGTTTTAGGTTGTTTTATTTTGGTCAGGTAGACTCTGATTACCAATGTGCAGCGAAGTGATCTGGTTTCCCACACACTTAAAACATGTTTTACCTCTTGACGGCATTCAGTTCTCCCACATAAGTAAGTTTAATTAGATTTCCTACTGGAGTGGTTAATTTCTCTGTGAAACAGTTCTTCTTCTTCTGTGCATGTAAGCGATGCACAGCTGCAGTGGCGGATCCAGGGGCAAGGCCCCCCCGCATGACGCATGACGATTCATATCATCTGGATTACGCATAGTTTCTCTGTGATTTACGCTCTGTATATCTTAAGTGAAGCTTGGACACCCCATTACATTTTGCTGGATCCGCCACTGCATAGCTGATTTACGATTTAATATGTTTGGTTTCCATACCTTCCAGTTGTACTTGAATAGCCTTTTTTGGAGTAGAAGTTTCTAATATATCAGTCAATGTTAGTCCTATTTCTAACAGCTTTTTAGGCTGATTGATCAACATATTCCCACAACTCGGTTACAAATTTGTTTGTCGGCATGGGCCCCATAGTCATAGTGTTTCATACCTTGTTTCATCTTAGTTAAAAATCCATGACGATTTATTTTACAATTGGATCAAAGATGGCCGACTGGCAGCCATCTTGTTTTTTGAAAATGTTGTATTTTGGACATGCTTTGTCGGTTTTCATTCAAATTTAGTACATAGATCATACATGTTAGGATACATGTCCCTGACCATCCATCCGTCCGTGTGTCCGTCTGTCTCTGCGTCAGTCTGTCCAGAGTCATATTTCAGAATCCTGTTGACCGATTCCGTTCATTCTTTGCATGTGCCTAGTACCTTATGTGGGACATTTGCACATGCAGTGGTTTAGCGATTCGATTCAAAATGGCTGACTGGCAGCCATCTTGGTTTTTGAAAATGTTGTATTTTGGACATGCTTTGTCAGTTGTCATTCAAACTTGGTACACAGATTATACATGTTAGGATGCATGTCCATCTGGTCAAGGATGGCTGATTGACAGCCATCTGACCTTTTGGCCTTACTACTATATTTCCGCAATTTATGTACAATTTTCATTCGTATTTGGCACACACATCATACATATCAGTGTGTTTCATAATCAGATCAAAGATGGCCGAATAACAGCTGTTTTTATTTTTGGCCATATTACTACTACATGGAACATGTGTTTTGATGTAAATAAACAATCTGTTGTATACACCACTTGGAACTCAAGTTTCAAGGACAACCTCTTCGCTTTAATATGACAAGCACAAAGAGAACTTTCAAAAATTTAACAGGGACTGTGTCATTTTCAATGACTTGTAAATTTGGACATCCTCACCTGCTGAATGAAGTAAGCAGTGTTCTTCTTTGCTGTCATCTTTGGTATCTTCAATAAACAATCCTTTGCTGTTAACATGCATGGACAAACACTTAATTCATTCATTGTTTCCAATGAGTACCCAGAGTGTTTGGGTCTCCAATGGGGTCAAACTTTTTCACAATATTAATTCAACTATTTAAGGATTTCATGGATAGTTCTTTGTTGCCTGTTTTTGATTCTTATCGCAAATTTCCGTATCTGCACTCACTTAATATAAGATTAAAATGATGCTAGTACACTACTATCCCTACAAAGACTTATATAACATGCATGTTTCCTTGAGTACAACTTCAGTACAACATTTGCACAAATTATACAATGTACTTTTGGTATGGTTTTGTGTCAGTAATATGCTGCGTTATTTATCATTATTCTCACTATTAGGTTTTCCCGTAAACGTAACTGGCCCCAAGCGGAAGAATGGCTTATGTCATCAATAGAATACATGCCGGACACGTTTGAGACATACATGGCTGCTAATGCGTATACCAAGATTGTTGAAAGTCAGTTATTGGCATATTGTCATGCTTTGAGATTGTACACGGGTATTGCCAAAATGAAAAAAATGGGGATGGCAGTAAGTTTACAAAAACACACATTCACTTTTCTGTATATCTAGTTATTTATTTTTGATGTTTGTATGATGGAGTCATTTGATACATCAGTTAATATTGCTGAATATATACCAGTATGGTGATGATCACTGACTTGAAAAAGGCGTAGATATACCGGTAATACACAAAGTTTGTTTTGCTATTTATGTACTAATAAACTGCTTTTGATAGTTTATATATTACATGATTCCAGATGTTCTTATTTTTATTTTTCAAATAGGCAATCTGTCGTTTAAGGGAGATTTGTAATAAATTCCCGACATTCAAAGCGAGACTTTATCACATGAAAAGTTACTACCACAAGCTGTCAGACAACGAAAACAAATGCCATCTTGAAATTGAAAAGGGACTGAGGCTGAGTGAACGTTTAGGAAACATACTTGAACATCAATGGTTAGAACACAGTCAGATTGTATGGTTTGATCCAGATCACTCAGCTGTCCAGGATGAGTTCTGGCAAGTAGCTACAGAGGATGACCTAGATTGGCATATAGCTGAAGCATTGGATGGAGAGATTGCAAAGTATTCCCTACCATTACCCTATCAGTTACTATCTAAAACCAATGTCGTCTAAACAAAATCAGCTGGGCAAAAACAAAAATAGTAATTTACAGTGCTTTTAAATATTGTTTTGATTGCTAATGCGAACTGAACAGTGTAAATACATTAACTAAATACTGAACTTCAACGTATCTACATTATAGGTATAACATTGCCAAGCAATGTGTTTTTGATTATATTATATTTAGACACAGAATTAGTGTATATATACTTACTTTACATATTGAAAGCGAAACATAATATTTTAAACTACTAGCATTCTCCGGCATTATTGCAATACAAAAAGTAACTCTACAGATAATAACAGTTAGTGTTGTCTGAGATTGGGTGTTCCACTTATTGTATAGTAGCACAGATAATTGTATCTTAATAACTGTAGCCTTTACTTACATTTGTATTTCATACAACATAACTTGTATGTAAATGAAGATATATACAATTGTGTATTAAACTTTAAATAAGTATATGTTTAATCTTTACTTGTATACAGGAGTAAATACTTATATACGCTTTAAAATTCAAAATACATTTGTACATTTCGTTAATATGCAGTATACATATGTGCAGCATCTTCGCCAGTCAAGAACCATTTATTTAGCTGAAGCATCAACATTAACCCTTGGCAGATTTCACCATGATTTACTGTATGTAGCACGCCCTCAAGCGATTACAAGATTCACTCGGGCTCATTTGCATTACCCAATCATAACTCGCGTTAGAAAAGAAACATACTTTAAACAAGTCATTGTCAATGACACGTCCCCGTTCCGTTCATATTTGAGTGACATATACATTCAAAGCAGCAACATATGGATGTTGAACTGCATTCAGTAAAACAAAATAGCCACCAGTCAGCCATTTTCAACACAATTCAAAAAATAATTTAAACTAAATTTGCCCACGCATGACTAAGATTCAGTTCCGGTATGGTGAAAATGTGCAATTTTTGTGAATTTTTGATCTTAAAAGGACTGGCCCAAATGCACAGGCATATGTATGATATAATGTATGATGTGTATGTGAAGTTTGAACTTGATCTGTCCAGGCATGTCTGAGATATGGATCGAAAACTAAATTCTTTAAAACAAAATGGCCGCCAGTTGGCCATTTTGAACTTGATGCGCAGAAAAATTGGTATGCATCAAGCTTATATTATGTTTAATATATGCACTAAATCTGAACGAAATCCATCCATGCATGACTGAAATCCGGTTCCGGAATTGTGAAAATACGTGATTTTGATGCATTTTCGGCCTTAAAATGGCCATCATTTGGCTATCGTTAATGAGATCATGAAACAAATGCACATACATATTTGTGACATGATGTACCTTGTGTGTGTGAAGTTTGAACTCGATCAATCCAGACATGTCTCAGATACGGATCCAGAACTGAATTCTTTAAAACAAAATGGCCGCCAGTCGGTCATTTCAAGCCCGATCCACAAAAAAAAAATGACGTGCATCAAGGTCCTATTATGTTTAATGTATGTACCAAATTTGAACAAAATCCGTCCATGCATAACTGAGATCCGGGTCCGGAATGGTGAAAATGTGCGATTTTGATGCATTTTCGGCCTTAAAATGGCCGCTATTCGGCTATCGTTAATCGGATCATGAAAAAAATGCATGTGCATATGTCCCATATAATGTGTGATGTATGAGTGAAGTTTGAACTTAATCGGTCCATGCATGTTCGAGATACAGGTGATCACGGACGCACACAGGGCAAAACATACGAACGGGGACTAATTAAAATTAAAAAGGTGGAATATAGAAATCAACGCGTTACTAGCTTTTTGCTCTGTGGACGAGCTTACTGACCATAAAAATAAAGAGACTAGTGCTGTATCTGAGGGAAATGATGTGTTTGTTGCAACGAAGAGCGGATCAGTCGATATAATCTGTGATGACCCCAGACGTTCACATTTATGATACAGCAATGCTGATTGGTGGCGCCAGCTCCTTGTCGCGCCCAATCAAATGACTCAATTTAACTGCAGTGAAACACATCTTTTCCTAGCACGATCAAGCACGGGTTCTTGAGCCAGTTATGAATGGCCGGCTTTAGCGAAACCGTGAGATTCAGATGATGTACATGCAGCTGTTTTTAATTTCACCACACGCGGAAATGAGTAAAGCCATTGCCAAAAAAAATGTTTATTCCTCATGAGGACCAGCTTACTTCCATCACTGCTGACGGTGGACAGGTATTTTCAGATTACTACTTTAATTTTCTAGATGGTTTGATAAAAGAACATGGTTTCAATTGCCATTTTTTTTGTTCGCTACAAATTACTCCCGCTCGTGTGTAATCGTTACTCAGCTCTGTTTTAGTGTTTATTTGTATGTGTCCTGTCCAGATCATTTGCATGTTGTTTGGTAAATCCATTTAACATCTTCCTGTCGAATGGTCATGCCCCCCCCCCCCCAGTAGCTGCGGCGACTCAATGACTGCATAAATCAAAAAAAATTACTAAGAAAAACAGATGTAACAGTATTGATACTGAGAGAGAGGAAAATGTCACTCAAATTACAATAACGGCTCCAATGGGGTTTCCTTGTTTTTTTGTTTTTTTTGTGCACGTGGAGGGAATCATTCTAGACATGGTATAGTTACTAACTTACCGGTATAATAAAATATGTTTGGATATTTAGAGTACTAACAAATTTCCACTTGCGGTCCGGTTAGACTTAAAATACATATTTTATATTCACTTTTGAGATATAATTTTTGTCATCCTGTACTTCGTTTAGTAGTTCGAACTTCCCAATTTGCGTAAAAAGAGTTTCACGATTTCGACATCGAAAATGTCTTTGCTTCATTATTTGCTGAGGGACGGCTGCTTAAGTATGTGCTCTGTAACTTGCAGCAAATGAACCTAAAAAACATTAGGTAATTAAACAAAAATGATATTGTACTAAAGTCCAAAAAGTATGATCAAGGTCTGCATTTTTTCGTAGCATAAAAAACGATTTACTACCTCTCTTATTGTGACACCCTCAAATCAACTGATTTCCATTCCCCTCAATAGTCAAAATGGTATGTGCCTCCAATTTACGCCATGACTTGAAAAAGTCTTTTTTGCTTGACGTGTTCATTTGCCTTCAATTGCGTTTCAGTGGCTGTCACAGTCGTATTCTGATTCTTGCCGATAACATTTTGGTTCAAATTCACATTAGATATCGCCAAGAAAACTCAAATTTTCAACTAAAGCTATTTTGCATAACAATGTTTTTGCCCTTGGTCGCCATATTGGACACCGCATACAACTAGGGAAATTCACTCGCATTAAATTGTGTTTGCTGTGATAGGCAAAAATGTATTTGCACTAAAGTACGTATAAGATCTGCACTTTCTCATACCATAAACTAGGTTTTTACCCCTTGATTACTAAAATTAAAATATAATTGAGTTTCTCACCTGTTGGTTATGATTGTTGTCCAAGTCATTCACGTCCCAAATTTTGGTTCCACTAATATATAAGCTATATTGCGAATGGGCTGAATCAATGATATATCACCCCCAAAAAATGGATGATTGGGCGAAAATCTTTTCTTGTATATTTCTTTTTTGCCTTGCCCAAAGTGTAGTGTAAACAAAGGGGAAGGTACATGTATAGTAAGGGAAAGATTTGGCGGCGTCGTTGTTGGCATGATTTGTGGGTGTGATAACTCAAGTAATTTTTACACAATCAGTTACAAATTTATATATGGTGTGAACAAACATGCAACGATGGCCAAGTTCGATGTTGGTGCATTTTGCTTGCATAATTAATGAGAGATGGCTACTGATTGGTTATCTCTTGTGGGCGCGAAAACAAGTAATTTTCACCCGATTGGTTTCAATTTATATATGTTATAAACAAAGGTGTAAGGATAACCAAGTTCAATATTGGTGCACTTTACATGCATAATTAGTGAGATATGTAGTAATTATTTTTTCAGTTAAAACGTAATTGTTGTGAAAGCATTTTTTAGTTAAAGTAAAGTAATTTTAATGTTTTGAAATTCAATCCTCCTAATCTGTATCAGGATTTAACAAGAAAATCCATGGTGTAATAGTTGTTTTGAAATCCTTGGAATTTTCCATTGTTGTGTGATTATGTATACATTTTTATCTTTAATATTAGAACCAGTGCCATCTTAAGTTCATTCTAGAAAAACGCCTTTGTTTTTACTCTAGTTATTATTTGACCTTTGTGTGAAGTCACTGTATGGTAATTAGATCTGTTCAAGGTTTATTTTCAAACACATTTGTCAGTTTATACTGTGAGCAGTAATCTTCTCAAATAGCTGCATTGGGTTAACTTTGTACAACTATGTGTGTCATTTCATTTCCATTGTGTGACTTGAGTATGTTTTTCCATCTTATTATAATCAGGGCCATCTGGAGTTCATCATTAGAAAATGCCTTCTATTTATACTTTAGTAACATTTGATCTTTGCGAGAAGTCCATTACTACGTTCACGTTACGGGATCTCGGCACGTGCCGAAATTTTTAATCCGTTGTGTTTGCAGAGGAATTACAGCAGTTGCGTTCACGTTATTCAGGACCCATTTAGGACTGACTCGGCTCGTGCCGAAATCACGCACTCATTCGTCGATCTGTTGGCCCAAACATGGAAAATGATACGCATATGATGATAATAATAATTGTTATAGTGAAATTATATCCATTTGTTGCTATGGTGTTTATTACGAGCCATCGTGCACATGAACGGCAAAGAAGATTCGAAACACAATTATATTTTTCACGTCAAATGTAGTATTGCAAGAAAATAGAGGTTGCAGCAGCACATAAATATGCATCGCTGACGACGGTTTGCATTCATTCCATTCATTATTATAGCATCCGACCATATATACCAGTATATCTGAATTTCCTGTCATCGTCATTTCATACTAGTATGAATCAACTTATGTTTTTCTTAAATTTACCACCGAGGGCGTGATTTCTGCTTGTGCCGAGCGTTCAGGCAGCAAATCTCGGCACGTGCCGAGTTTCGGGACCGAGATCGAGTACTCGTTCTCATTGTTCAGTGAGTTACGAACTAAGTGCAATAAGTTTTGTAAAGTTGCTACTGTACATGTACAAGAAGTTATATCCTAGAGTTCACATAAAATAATTATACTATAAGTTGCTTTAAAGCATATTCAGTATTCTTCAGTGCAATAAGTTTTCTAAAGTTATTACTGTACAATCAGTTATATCCTATTAAGTCACATAAAATAATTATACTATAAGTTGCTTTAAAGCATATTCAGTATTCTTCAGTGCAGTAAGTTTTCTAAAGTTATTACTGTACAATCAGTTATATCCTATTAAGTCACATAAAATAATTATACTATAAGTTGCTTTAAAGCTTTTTCAGTATTCTTCAGTGCAGTAAGTTTTCTAAAGTTATTACTGTACAATCAGTTATATCCTATTAAGTCACATAAGATAATTATACTATAAGTTGGCATATATAGTAGTTGTTAACTGAGCGGTATTTGCTAATATCCAGACTATTGAGTTAACTTTGCACAATTATATAAGTGTCATTCCAAAAGTAAATAGTGAAATATTTCCTCAGTCAGGTAATCATGTAGAATTAGATGTTGTTACCCATGAGGTTGATAATTTTAATTATCCAATTAATGAACAGACAAATCAAAGTGAAATATCTTCAAATGTAATGCAATTACTAAATCAGTTTTACCTGTATCAAAAGAATATTGTGAGTACTGATTGGATAGATGTTATAAATGGACTCCTTGTTATCAAAATGTTATTATACAAGTATTAATACATACTCCAGCATTTGCAAGAATGTATTCTTACCAAATCAAAAACCTATCAATGCAGACAAAATAAAACACCATCTTGTTTATGTGAATGGGAATCATTTATAATCCAGATGTATTTGGGTGACAACAGTTTTAATAGTGCAGCATGGTTACAGAAATACATTAAAAGTACAGAATTATTTAATCCTCTTGTGGAAAATGATGCCCATGAGTTTCTTGTGAATATATTTGACATATTAGAAAAATATGACGTAAACAGTAATAATATGCCAGTACATACTTTACAAAGTATAATCTATAATAACACATAAATCAAAACACTGCATATCAGAATGTTTGACTTGAACCATTTACTGTTTTACAACTTCCTATCACATATTTTAGTAATAATGAACCAGTTTCTATTTCAAATTGCCTTAATGATTATTTTAGTGAAGAAACAATACATGAATATTTGTGTAGTCATTGCAACGAAGCTCATGACATTGTAAAAAAAATGACCAGTCAGGTATTACCACCATACCTTGTAATACAGTTGTTCTAATTCCCTGAAAAGGAGAGCTATCCCATTATGTTCATATGCTAATAAAATTAAATTTCCTGACAAAAATCCTAAATTAAGTTTATACCCACTTGAAGAAAAATTGATTTCTCCACGAATTTCATTTATGCAAATAAGAGAGCTACTACGTGGTGGTCAATTAAGTATCCTTGGTAATATTGTCAACATAGTTGCTAATGTAAATAGCACAATTGTGAATTTACCACGAAAATTAAGTGAATCAGAAACAGTACCCATTAAATTGAAAAGGAAACTATTTACAGCAGTCATGTTCAGTTTGAAAATATTCGTCTTTATGAAGTGTTTAATAGAGGTTCTGCATTGTTTAGTGAGCAAGACTGAACTGCTTAAATCACAGGGTATAACTGTATCAGATACATGGTTACATAACACTCTTAATGAAAGTGGTGTTTGGGGCAGTTTTGTGAATGATTTCACTAATAATGGGAATACTGTGGAATCAAACAACGACAATGATAGAAGCAGAACATCACAAAATCAACACCCCTCCCCCAAATGTATAGCTTAGAGTGATATTTGGTAGTAAGAAATAAAAAATTTGTTATAAAATTTCACTATTTCAAGAATTTAGCCAATTCTTGGTCTCGACTCAACCAATTGTATCAACTATTCCCTTGCGGGTAAGGTTTTAATATTTCTGCTATGTTTTTTTCTTTCGACACTTTTCACTTGGAAAGGTATTCACGCTAAATTTTGGATTTGGTAAATAGTCCCTCGGCCTTTGGTTATTACACAGGGACTGTGGGTATTACAGGTATCACTGAATTTTTGCCGGCAGAGTGATTCACTTTCCAAATTTTGGTTTCGCGGGAGCCTCTAATACTACTATTCCGGTTTGAGTGTCCCGTTTACCGCAGGTAAGCAATTAGTGATAAACGATGCCCGACGACCAGTGTGTTTTGTTAATGTCATTAAAAGTATCAATATTGTGAAAGGCGAGCGCCGGCGAGTCAAAAAAAAAAAAAAAAAAAAAAAAAAAAAAAAACACTTCTACTCACTGTAAACGTGACAAGACATTGAAATACACTAGACGGGAACTGGGAACACAACACACTACGATTCAATTATTTCAATTTTTATTTTTCCTGGTAATTGCATGCTCAGTGAATACTAATGATATCTCAATGGCGGAGGCATATAGTGAAGTATAATCACATATCTGTATTATAGATTTACCTAAATTTATAATTCATAGACAAAAATTCACTTCACCAGTCTACGTAGCACAGACTTCCAATGCGATGTAAAATTTGGTACAATCATTGCTTTGTGTGACATAACATAGTGTTATCGTCACATCTGAAAAAGTCCAACGTGATTCTTAAAAACCGTGGCATTCGGCTGTGCCAATGGTCATCAGTGCATGGATTACAGCAAAGTCTAAATTGCGTCGGAGCATGTCTCTGTAATGTGGGGCCTTTAGTCGAGTTTTCGAAACATTGGACTGGCACTATATTAGAAATATGGCGCTGTTAAAACCAGCTTGTGATGACGAACTTGAACTCATCATTTATCATTTTTACTATGGTGAGAGCTGTACACCAATCGACGTGAATGCCGTGGACTTGATGCGAATGGGTTGATGTGGCCTCGAAGCGCGGCTACGACAGGTAATAAGGTACATTAGTTCGCATGGAATATATTCGACACTTATCGCAATGCCGATGGACTGTGGATTGATGTTACCGAATTGTCGTTTCCACGAATAATGAGGGTTGCTCGCCGTACATCTACGTCTGATGTGACAACGATTCATATCCGTGTAGTAGATGGAACGTCGCCGTTGACAAAAAAAATGGAGCAGTCCCATACTAGTAAGAGTGATCAGACGTCTAGTACACGATGTGGCTTAATGTTTCTTGGAAGTGAAAGTCAATTAATACCGACGAAATATTTATCTATTGCCAGTCTACCGATTGCCAATGGAAATATACATAGTTATGAAAAAGAAAGAATATGATGATGAATATGATGAGTACAAGGAAATATATGATAGTCTACAGGAATGTTGTGTAAAAATGAAATCATACGAAATAGTGAACAACAATTTCAGATAGTCACATTTTATTCGTTCTAATCCCACTAAGTATGTACTTTACAATTATTGTCTGACATCGGGATTCTGAATAAACACTACAAAGAGAATACCAGCTAACTTAGAAATTGCGTACAAGTCGTTCAAGACCATAGTTGGCAATGGAACTCACCATTTAACTGAAGTAGCCGATGCAGTAGCGTTGACTAAACGTGGCAAAAGTACACTTGTTGAAATGTTAATAGCAAAAAATCCAACCAATCACAGACTGCAGTTGCCGTCCCCTGCTGGTGTAAATACAGATCAGCGAAGTGCGTCGATGTCTCCCGATGTTTCCTTGTCATCGCCACTAGCCATGCAATATTATCCACTATTGATTCTGTACCCATACTACCCCTATCAATATGGATGGAACTCGCCTACACTATTACATCAACCGAGAATGCAAGCTCCTACTAGTACAGCCGTACTACCACTTTCTACCATTGCCACTAGAACCACCTCCAAAGAAACCACCACGGCCACTATAAATCACACCCTATACTTGTGTTCAGTTCTTTGTTACCTCTTCTCATGTAGTTATTTTATAATGTAATATAACATTTTAAATTATTTATTCGGAGTTTTATATTGTGTTCATCGTTATAATTAGTATCAGGTGTTACTCGTAACATTCTTTGAAGTGATTTGAAATAATGAACAGATATAGTTCAACGTTGTGTTCCGTGGAGAAGACAATAATATTCAAGTTCTTGTTTAAAATTTTTTGCTGTACAAATATTTTTTGTACTTTCAAAGTTCATTGTTTCAAAATATTAAAAAATGAGTATATACTCGTTTCACATTGTATCAGTGTTACAATGTAGTAGTCACGTACCCAATGATGTGTCTTTGTTTTGACTCGCTGGCGCGCGGCTTTCTTTGTTGCCCTGATTATTGATACTTTTGGTGTCTTGTTTATACCATGGAAGGTACTAACGTTAGTACATTCCATGTTTATACTGATCTGGGTTCTGCGCGTTGTTTATCACCAAGTGGGTACTTGTAGTAAAACGGACACTCAAACCGCAAAGGCGATAAGACTAGATTCTCTAGGACGCAGGTCGTTTGGATCGGACGTTTTCTTTTGTTTCGAATTCGTTGTACGCCTAGAAACATGGCAACGTTGTTTTGGGGGAATCTATAACATGTTCTGTTCCAATAAAGGATTTTGATATGCATAAAAACTCCTTACTGAAACGTTTCCTGTTCTCTCTAATATTTGACAATGCCACTAGCCCAAGATAGACTTCCTGTTCAACACGCTGTTGAATGTTCGTGTCAATGGACGTAAAAACACACTCTCGAACTTGACATTCTTAAAGTTCAGACCATTAAGCAAATAGATGGAAAAAGCAGTTGCATAAATCATGACGATTCGATTGCCGACCGGGATAGCTATATTTAGTGTTCTTTTCTATGCAATATAAAATCATATCAATGCTGTGGGCGGCGAAGGGTGACAGATTGTTTTGGTTCAACGGCTCTAAAGGCACAGGCAACTGACATTTCCTGACTTTTTTTTACTATTCTGACGTGTTCTGGGTTGTGTATAACAGTCAGTCACTGACAAGTAAGTAAGTACTAGTAAACAGTCCGGGACATAGTCAATACACGCTGGTTGGCGTCCGCTCCACTCAAAAAACAAGCAACATGTTTGTTGCAGTTTCCATGGTAGAACATGAACGTGAAGCTAACAATTATAACAGTTTGTTTCATTTTATTTTATTATATATTTCAGTTACTAACTTCAATTTAGTCTGTTTTTGGTTGTCCTTTAAACTATTAGTCATTGTAATTTGATTAATTTGTATCTGTAATTTTCATTTGTAACCTTTAAGCTCCTTCAGTAGGTTGTTATGAGTTAATAAAATAGTCTTTAGAAGTCACTTAGTTTATTACTAGGACGTATTCTGCTGTTACATTTATTATTTCCAACCATTCAGTGCCAGTGATATCTTACCAGCGCGCAAAGTAGCCAAACTAAAAAAGCATGATCATTTGAACACATCTGCTGTAGAAAAAGGTTGGGACAGCTACACAATTCAGGACAGCAATAATGCGCTTATACCACGGTTGAGGTTGAAATGAATTTATTGTCCAAATGTCTCATTCAATTCTAAAATGAAAAATAACAAGTCATTGAAAATGACACAGTTCCCGTTCAAACTGTACAAATAAATCCTCATGTACCAAACCTGACAATATTCAAGAAATATATTTACATGGTGAAATACCAAAACAGTGTACATTCTGAGTATGACAAATAAGAATAAACAAAAGAAAATGGTTTACAGTGCACTGATCAAGTATGAGTACTTTCAAAACATTTTTCAATGCAGTGTCTAATGTCTGAAACGCAGTGACAAGGTCAAAGTCAACTTCAGAAAGGCACCCAGAATGATATGCAGCTATTTAAATCAGCAAGCAACCTGTAAATACATACTGGAATGACTTGTTAAGATAAGTTTTAAATACAATATGTCCCATATCTAGTATGTTATCAATAGTTATACTGTTAGCAGTACTGAC